>NC_063162.1:66413714-66510609 GCF_023159225.1 Perognathus longimembris pacificus | reverse complement strand
TCCTTAGGACACAGGACCAGATCCTGATCAGCTTCTTTCAAATAAAAAAACTTAAAAAAATGTTATTGTCAAACTGATATACAGAGCGGTTATGGTTTCATACGTTAGGCATTGGATATATTTCTTGTACTGTTACCTCCTCTCTCACTTCCCCCTCCCTCTCCCCCTTACCCTTTCCACCAATGAGTTGTTCAGTAGATTTACACTAAACAGTTTTGCAAGTATTGCTTTTGTAATCATTTGGTTTTTTTACCCTGTGTCTCTCGATTTTGGTATTCCCTTTCAGTTTCCTAGTTTTAATACCTGTATACACAGTTTCCAATGTACTCAGATAAGATACGAAGATAGTGCAGGTACAACCACAGGAAGGGGATACAAGAGGATCATCAATAATAGAAGCTATGGTTTCACATCGCATGTTGAAAGTAATTACAACAGTGATATAACAGTTGTTTCCATAACATGGAGTTATTTCACTTAGCATTATCTTTTGTGTTCATAAGAGTATAGCTATTGGGCTCTTGTGATCCTCTTCTGTGACTAGCCTAAACCTGTGCTAATTATTCCCTATGAGGGAGACTATAGAGTCCATGTTTCTTTGGGTCTGGCTCACTTCACTTAGTATAATTTTTTCCAAGTCCTTCCATTTCCTTACAAATAAAAAAACTTAAACAGAAATACAAACAAGAGCAACTGCCCACAGAATTTGCTAGATGGCGATGTTGGACCAGGAATCCCAGCTTCCTGCCATGAGTAACTTCTGCCTGTTAAAAGGGATTTGTGTAAGAAAACCCAAATTAAAAAAAAAAAAAAAAAGTGATCAGTTACTGCCTGTGTCCTGCAGAAGAAATGCTCCCTCTTGAGCCACTGTGGACAGTTGGGGACACCACCCAGACCCAGCTTCTCTCGTTTCCCTGTTAGGTTACAGTTGCCTAGGTTTCAGGAAAATGTCCTCTAAGACTTTCTAAGAGATGGCTCCTGGTTCTTTTGGCCATTTTTCTTTTTCTGCAAAACAAATAAACAGAGAAGGTCTTTGGTTATGGTGACAGCTGTGATTAACTAATTGACCAGGTGGAAGGGGCTTATGTTACTTTTCTGAGGAAGGACTTTAAGCACCTGCTGCTGCTGGTGGTGGTAGACGAGGCTGCGCACAGCTGCAGGGGTGGAAGGAGCAGAGTGGGCCGGGCCCTGGGCACTCCAGACTCTGTCGGGAGGAGGAGAAACCCCTTGAATGGGGCTCTTTCCAGGCCGTGGAGAGGCAGGCCTTAGGCCTTCCCTTCATCTTCCTCATCCCTACCTCAGTTTCTCTGTAACCCCTCAGACTTTACCTTTTATTCCATCTGGATGTAAGTAGCCAGCTGGGTATTTATCACTTGGCTTTTCGCTTAAGGCTGTTGTGTCACATGAGTCTCAGCTCCACTTTTACTGGGAGATAGGAGTCTCTTTGGTGTGCTGCTTGGGCTGGCCTTGAGCGGTGTGATCCTCAGATCTCAGCCACCTCAGTAGCTGGGATTACAGACATGAGCCATCCATGCCAGGCCCACAGTTTAGTTTTAAGGTGTCTCCTGTCTTAGGCGTTTTAAGTATTTCTGTGTTAAGTAGACGCAGCAACAAGAAGAGTATGTTTGAACAATTCTGCACCAGGGCCAGCAAGATCATCATGACCAGGACACCAACCCTGCTCCCCAGAAAGCCACTGACAAAGAAACTGAAGATGGTATGGAAGTTAGGGAATTGTAACACCTTTCCATGGGAATTGTGTTAAACATCACAGTGGCTAACATGGTCGATTTTTCTGTCCCTAGAACACCATGTTACTATATAATCTGAATATTTATACCCATTCTCAATTTAGATATTGAAATTTTGACTCCCTAAGTAACAAAACTAGGAAGAAGGCCCTTTGAGAAGTTAATTAGGTAAACAGAGGCTGACTTTGCATGAATGAGATTGCCCTTGTGAGGAAAAACAACTGCTTTCCTCTTTCAGCATGCAAGCAGGGACACAGTGGAGAGAAATGCCCTCTTTCTAGACACTGAGTATTTTGGTCCCTCAGTCTTGGAGTGCTCAGTCTCTGGAACACTAAGAAATGATCTTCTGTTGTTTATAAGCCAAAACAAAGAAATAAATACTTCTATTTCCTATGATAACTTCATCAGAAATGAGTATCATTTCAGCCACATTTCCACACATATTGGCTATTATGTTTTAGGATAATTGAATCTAATGCCATTTAAAAATAATAATTGTTTCATAATTGTTTCAATAATTGTCAGTTGTTTCATACCTTGCAGTCATTGCTGGGAAGAGGGAGGCAGAGAGGTGTTCAGGAGAGAGCAGTCCAGTGGGCTCTGGGTGTCATCGGGCAGGGGTGCGTGTCTGAAGAAGGAATCCATGCCTGCCACTTACCATAGGGATGGCACTGGTGGGTTGAGGGACACCACGGGGGCAGACAGCATGGTGCTCCACTATTGGCACTGGCCCGTGGTGGTGGAAGTGAGTGGAAGCCCTCTGGATTTTCAGCTGTAAATAACTTCAAGTTCAACAAGGCCAGAGAAAAGTACAAGGGGCTTACCCTGGACTTGAATCCAGTGAGTCTCCTTTTTTTTCAGGTTGTCTGCTCTGCTAATTATCTAACTCTGCAGTGCAGAATCGCTTGAATTTGATGACGTCATTTGTTTATTATTGTTTTTATTGCCTGTGCTTTTGAGGTTTAATATGAAAAACAAACAAACCTTTCCCAGACCAATATAATGAAATTTCTCCATTGTTTTCTTCTAGCAGTTTCATAAGTTTGTGGTCTTACATTTGAGTTTTGAATCCATCTTGAGTTGACTTTGTATGTGTTGAGAAATAAAGGTCTCTTTTTCTCTTTTTCTATTCCTTCCTTCTTTCCTTCCTTCCTTCCTTCCTTCCTTCCTTCCTTCCTTCCTTCCTTCCTTCTTTCTTTCCTTCCTTCCTTCCTTCCTTCTTTCCTTCCTTCCTTCCTTCCTTCCCTCCTTCCTTCCTTCTTTCCTTTCTTCCTCCCTCCCTTCCTTCCTTCCTCTCTCTCTCATTCTTTCTTTCTTTAATTAGAGGTTAAACTCAAGGTTTTGGCCTTGCTCAGCTTTCTTGCTCACAGTTAGTTCTCTAACCCTTGAGCTACACCTCTATCCCAGCATTTTGCTGGTTAATTAAAGATGAAATCTTCGGACTTTTCTGCCTAGGCTAGTTTCAAACTCTGACCCTCAGGTCTCAGCCTCCAGAATAGCCAGGATTACAGGCATGAACTATCAGTGCCTGGTTACAGATCTCATTTCCAGTCTTCTGCATATGGACATCCAGTTTCCCCAGCACCATTTGTGGAAGAGATTGTTCTTTCCCCCAGTGCATGTCTTTTGTTGGAAATTGGCTCTAAGTGTATAGTTCTGTTTTATGGCTTTCTGTTCTGTTGGGCTCTGTCTTTGCGTTATGCCAATGCTTTGCTTCTTTGGTTCCAGGCTTTGAAGTCAAGACATGTGATACCTCCAGCTTTGTTGTTTTTGCTCAGGATGGCTTTTGCTATTTGAAGTCCCTTTCTGGTTCCGTGAGTTTTAGAATTGCTTTTTTATTCTGGGGAGAATGTCACTTGGTCTTTGGACAATGATTTCATTGAGTCTATAATATCAGTTATTCGAATCCATGAACATGGTCTATTTATTTTTATCCACTGCAATTTCTTTCATCAGTGTTTTTCATACATTTTGCTGTAAAGATCTTATACCTCATCACATTTTAATTATTTTATTTTTTTATCAGTTGTAGCCATTCTTAAAATTTCTTTTTCAGACATTAGTAAGTCTAGATACCACTGATTTTGTTGGTAGCTTTCATATCCTGCATCCCTGTTGAAGTTATTTATTAGTTTCAACTGTTTCTTGGTGGAGTTGTTAGGGTTTTCTATATATGAGATTATGTGGTCTGCAAGCTGGGATGTAGCTCAGTGCAAAGCGCTTGCCTAGCAAGTGCAACGTCCTGGGTTCGATCCCCAGTACCAAAATAGAAAAGACAAAAAAAAAAAAAAAAGAGAGAGAGATTATGTGGCCTGTGAACAGGGGCTTATTCCTTTCCAACTTGAGGACTCTGACTTCCAGTACTGTGTTTAATAGATGTGGTGAGAGACTGAAAGACAATCATAGTAGAATAGTCAACGCCCCTAGTTTGTGCAAGAGACAAATCATCCAGACAGAAAATCAACATAGGAATATTGGATATTAACTGCATGCCAGAACTAATGGACCTAGCAAACGTTTATAGAACATTCCATTCAACAGCTGCAGAATGCAGAATACAGTTTTCTCAACCTTACTTTACCTCCCCCCACCCCCATGTTTAGCCCACAGAACAATGAGATCAGATTGAAACATCTTTTCTGCTACCAGGGAAGGAAAGTAAACATCAGTAAGAGGAGAAGCTTTTGAAAATTCAGACACATGGAAATTAAACAACACTCGTTAACAACTAATGGGTCAATGAAGTTAAGAAACAATGTCAAACAATCCTTGAGAAAATGCACATGCTTTACTAATCTAAATCTTCCTTAAATAACAGTATTCTACTTCAAATGCAATGCAGGTGTCTTGTAATAGAGAATTTGTAACGCCTACTGTATGTTTCTCATAGGGTGCTGTGATGTATTTGGTTTTCCAAATGATGTAACTACTTGGTATATTGTTATTTGTTGTTATTGTTGCTATTATTTTGGCACTACTGGGGTTTGGATTTAGGATTTTCTTATTAGGTTGATAGTCAGCTCCTTTTATTACTATTATTATATCTTCCTTTCTTTGTTTTATTCCTTCTCTTTCTTTTTTCTTCCTCTTCTTTTCTTTCTTCTTTCCCTCTCTTTCTCTTCCTTCCCTCCCTTCCATCCTTTCCTTCCTTTTCTCCTTCCCTTCCTCCCTACCATCTTTCTTTCTCTTTCTTCCCTGCTTTCTTTGTACTTTCACAATTCTAGGGTTTGAACACAGGGCCTTCTATGTGCTGAAGCCATGCTTTATCTTCTTTTCATTTATTTATTCTACAGTGCCCTTCCTTCCTTCATGTGGTTCAGGTTTCTTACCTATAATGTTATCTTTCTTCCTGAACAACTTCTTAAAACACTTCTCATGAATTAACTCCATTTTTGTTTGAAAAAGACTTTATTTCTCCTTACTTTACAAAGAATAATTTCTCCAACCTGGAATTGTATAGGGCGGTGTACTTTTTTTCAGTCTCAATAGTCTAAGTGTTCACATTTTTCTCCTTTGCTTATCCTATTTCTGAAAAGAAGTCCTGAGATTCTTATTGATGTATAGGTAAGGTATTGGGTACCCCCACCCTCTGGCCCTGGTTGATCATGAGACTTTTTTTTTCTCCTGTTCTTTGGGATTATGCTGTTTAAATATGATATATTTAGATGTGGATCTTTCAATATTTTTTCTGCTCTTTGTTTTCTGAACCTCCTCTCTGTTACTAATTTTAGAAAAATCACAACCACTATCCCTCTAAATTTTCTTTCTTGTCCTTTTTGTGATACTGAAATTAAGGCTTTGAAATTAGGGCTTTACACTTGCTCAGCAGATGCTCTACCACTTGAGCCACAGTCTCACTTTTGACTTTTTGCTGGTTAATTGACTATAAGAATCTCATAGACTTTTCTACTCTGGATGGTTCAGCATCTTGAGTAGCTGGGATTATAGGCATGAGCTACTGCTGTATGGCTTGTTTTGCTGGTTATTTTTGTGATAGATTCTTAGTTCCTGTTTAGGTACATACCTGGATTATGGGTCACCAGCTTTTGGTTTCCTGTTGTAGCTAAGATAACAGGTGTATGTCAGCTCTTATTTGGGAAGGGACCTGATAAATGTTCTTTTCTCATACTGGACCAGCTTTGGAGTTGTCCTGGGTCTTAGCTCCCAGTCCTTCATGCAGCAGAGATTCAAGGGTTTTGTGCTTACTTATCTCTTCCTTCCTCTCATGGTTTGGGCAATTTTTTCCCCTAGAGATCAAGGAAAGTCATCACATACAGTCATTCCTAAGTAACTCTAGAGAATGAGTCCCCAGAATCCCACCGATTCAAAATTCTGTGGATGCTCAAGCCTCTGATATAAACTAGCATAGTTTCTGCACAGTCCATCTACAGTTCTCCTCTTGGAGTTTTAAATAATCTGATTATGATACCTAATACAATCAAAACTCTGCATAAGTAAAAGTTATTCTGTAATGTTTAGGGACTAACACAAGAAGAAATGTCTGTAAATATTCAGTGCAGATTCCACTGTTGTTTTTTTTTTTTTTTAATTCATGATTGAATGGATGGATGTAGAGTTGATAGATGCAGAGGGACATCAGGATCTGTTGACTTTTAAGAGTTTAAAACCAAGAAATGGGGCTGGGAATGTGGCCTAGTGGCAAGTGCTTGCCTCCTACACATGAAGCCCTGGGTTTGATTCCCCAGCACCACATTTATAGAAAACGACCAGAAGTGGCACTGTGGCTCAAGTGGCAGAGTGCTAGCCTTGAGCAAAAAGAAGCCAGGGGCAGTGTTCAGGCCCTGA
Organism: Perognathus longimembris pacificus; assembly: GCF_023159225.1. NCBI lineage: Eukaryota > Metazoa > Chordata > Mammalia > Rodentia > Heteromyidae > Perognathus > Perognathus longimembris. The sequence continues at coordinate 66,504,052 of NC_063162.1, read as the reverse complement.
GTCCAAGGCCCAGGACTGGCAAAACAAAAAGAATGCCCCCCCAAAACAAAACAAAAATCCAAGAACTGGAGGTTTGTGTGTTGGGTCCTATGCTAAAAATTCTTCCTTAAGAAAAAACTGTGTCACCTTCTAACTTGAAAATCAAAAGCAGTCGCAGGCAACATGGGGAATGAAACACGCTTCTATGGAGATGACCAACCAGTACTGCTCAGTGAGGTCAAGCACACTGTAACAAGCCACAGAGTACAGCTGCTGTTTTGATCTGTGGATGATTAGGATGTTAAAATACTAGCATGCCAGCTACATAAAAATGATGAGAACAGAGTAGGTGTGATGTAATCGTGTGTTTGAATGTTTACAATACCTTATTATTTCCATTTCTGTGACAGGACAAATGCACGTGGAACATGGTTATAAATGGTGTGCCCCAGAAAGTCCTGACAAAGACTTAAACATCCACTGAAATGATGGAATAGAAATTTAGACCAGGGAGAAATAACTCAATCTGTGAAGTGGCATAGACTGGCAACATGCAGAAAGGAGGCTGAAATAACAGAAGATTCCATTTTGTTTACCTATAGTACCCCAGATGCTTCCCTTGGTTCTTTGGGTAATAGTGATAAAATGACACCTACTGAAGCCTCACCATTGCCCACTTGGCAGAATGCCTTTCCTGGGTCAGCTCCTCCTTCACAAACAGATAAACTCACAAGGCAGGCAGTGGTGGAAGCTGATTTAACCCCAGGCCTGTTGGACTCTCCAGCCAGCATTACGTCTCAGGGAGTGTCACTCCTGGTCATTGTCATGGCAATGCAGGTGGTCTATTATGGATGTAGTCCCTAGGCTCAGAAATCACACTACCCTTCCCGAGTTCCTGTGTCCTTGGATGTGGGCTTTCAAAGTATTTGCAAAGACCATCTCTATCTAGTCTTTGTGCAGCAGAGGCTATAGGGCTACATTTAGACAGTGCAGGATGGAGAAAAATATCATGAGTTTGTATTCTCTGGAGGAGAGCTGTTATTTATTTGTTTTATTTTTTACTTGGATCTTGTGAGTTTTTATTTTTAAATAAAAATAAGACATCAGGAAATCCAAGGATGTCTAGATTACTGAGGTGAAATTCTTCCCATCCTGCTGTCAGTCCCACTGTATGTTCATCTTCATTTTTCTGTTTCCAGTGAGCACACACCAGAATTTTCAGAATTCTGAGAAGTTTACTGCTGCTAGGATGTGAGTGGGGCAATATAGCCTTTGGAATCTTTTCATGACTCACTAGCTGTTATGTGGTTTCTATACTAGAATATCATGCTTATTTATTTATTATCTTTCAGTAGTTGTACAAAGGTGTCTCAAGCTGATTTGTCAATTTAGAAGTATAATACATCTTGATCAAAGTTATTCCTTTCATCATTGCTCTCTTCTCATTCATTCTAATTCTACCTAGTTACAGTTTTTGCATAGGTACAGTGAGTATATTAGAACTATTCACCTACCATTTCTCATGTGTATTTGTTAATAGTTATTCACATATAAAGGATGAGATGAAGACACAAAAGTCAATGCCATGCTTTTATTTCAAATTTATGTCTCATAATTCTGCTATTGAACTTGAAGATATTTTCACTCTGTATTCTCAGAACATCAAAAAGCTTTTCTAAAAATTAAAATATACCAACCATGCTAGTTCTTTAACTTGACCTAGTCTATTGATGAGGATTTCAAATAAGTTTTTAGAATTTAATTTGAATTACTGAAATTTTTGTTTCTAAGATTTATGTATAGCTCTTTTTTTCTGAATATCTCTTTGTTGAGTTGCTAGGATTACTGGTTTGAACCATTGGTGCTTGGCATTTCTAACTATTATAAAAAACATCAGCACATTAAAAGGCCATGTATCATCACCAAGTGAGATAAGACCCTCGGTGAAAACAAGAAAAGAAAGGAAGATACTTGATTACCTGAAGAACTCATGAAGATTGTCATAGCTTAATAGAAAAATCATTGAAGAAATTTTTCTTTTTCTTTTCTTTCCTTATAGAATGTGCATAGATGAAGAGTGAGAAAGTTCTTGCAAGTTTGACATGGTGATATCATGTGCTATTCATCTTTTCCTGTGGCCTCCATATTTGCTTCAGTCCTCTACATTGAATAAATTTTCCTATACCTTTATCTCAATATGTACTAAACTTCTAGAAGTTTCGTGTTAATTGGCATTCCATTACATGACAACATCAACTTAATGATAGAAAAGGTTTACCTTCGTTTATTGTTTCAGAGATTTCGTTCCAGGGCTCTGTTGCTTTGAGTTGCTCTGGTGGCATGGTTCACAGCAGGAGCCATAGCAGAGGGTTCTAGTACACGTGGTGGTCAGAAAATGAAGAGAAAGATAAGAAGAGGGAGGTACCAATATTTCCTTCAAGGGCATGTTCCAATCACCTAATTTCTTATTAGAACCCATTTCCTAGAGGTTCTACTACTTCCTAATGGTGATCCAGATGGACTAGCAAACCTTTAATTCAGGTGAGGGGAGGGTGAGTGGAGGGCTTACCCGTATTACAGTAAAGACTTTCCTAAATGTGCCTGTGCTCATTTCCTCTTGAGTTCTCTGGCTGAGTCTCATCTCTGCTCTCTTACACAGCTGTGCATCTGAGCATGCTTGCTCAAGGGTAACAGCAGCCTCCACCTGATTATCCCACTTCTTGTTTCTCACGTTCAGCTTCTGAATAACATTTCACAGCTCTGACTACAGACACACAACATTTTACTTTATGGAATTTTCACTGGGGCATATGAAACTCTGGTTGTGGTTTCCCCAGCTCTTTTCCTCTTCCTTTCTTCTTTCCACACACCCTTTACTCATTCTTGTCCTCAGATGTCCAGCTCACGTCAGCTTCTCTGGCTCATTTCAGTTTTGTCTTTTGACTTCAACTTCCATTTGTGTTTGTCACCCAAACTGCCTGTGAACACCAAGTCAAACTCAGCCTCCTTGTGACATTTCCACACAGCACATGCATTCCATGACAGCACATGATGTGCTCATCATCCACCCTGGAAATGTTTTTCCTTTTCACGGTCACTGTCTCAGTCAATGGAATCCTCATGCTGAGTATCACTGCTGGAAAACACCTCTAAACATCATTCCCTGTGCTAATGACCACTTTTCTCTAGCTCAGGCTCCTATTATGTCTGCCTTGTTGCTGGTTTTATATATTTCTCCGTTCCTTGCATTGCCCTGTGTATGACCATTACCAGTTTCACCAGAGTACTACTAAAGCCTTTGGTTCCATCCTTGTGTCTTCTTGAATGCATTTCTCAGCTGCCCCCAAATCTTTCACAAAGTGCTGGTCATGTCATGGGGACACTTGATTGGCTCTCTTACCCCCTGGATCTCATGTCTTAAATTCTAGCCTGGCATTTCATCAAATTCTTCATAGTAGCGTCCACCTCTCCAACTGCTTGGTGTCAGCTAACTTGTGTGCAATTCGGCCTCCCCAGTACATCACTCATGCTGTTTCCTCTGGTGAAGCACCATTTCCCCTTTCTTACTCCTTTGACCCCAATTCATTGGCCTAACACATTCAACTAGGGACCAAAGAACTACTGGTGCTGAGGGTCTGGGGTCTGGGGTCTGGGTCCGTTTAATGTGCTGATTCAGGGCATTTGGTGATCCCTGGAATTGCAAAACTATTTTCTCAAATGAAAGGATTTCATGATATTTTTCAGCTGCTCTTATTCTTAGGGGGCAAGGAAAGGGACAAAACACACCACGAAATAATGTGGACACCGAAAGGGAATTACAGAGAATGACAAAAACGAATGTGATTGTTCCTTGACATGGCCATGTGAACTAGAGTGCTTTTGGTTATGCAGTGCATTTTAAAGTACAATCATGGGGATTAGCATTGTCAATAGAACTCTAAATAGAAATAATTAAAGCCAGCTTCCTAAAGAGTTATTTCCCAGGGAATTTCCATTACTGCAATCCAGTATTTAAAAATAACTCACAGAAACTAGAAAACGGAGAGAAAAGGAGAAGTTTATCATCCCTAAACAAAAACCCAACAGATTTATAAGACATCAACCAAGCTTCTTGCCAAATGGTATGCTGACACTGAGCTGAATACATAAAGATAATGGGAGGAAACTGTGAGTTGGTGTTCTGAGAAGCAGACTTGTTTCTATCAATGGCTAAAGAGATGTGCAATCCTTTTATCCAACAGGATTCGAATTTTGCTGTCGAAAAGTGTGAACTGATGTAGCAGCAATGCTCACTGGACACAATGTTGAAAATGAGCCATACAACTTACGGGGGAGGAAGGTCTGGAGGGAAGCAAGGGAAGAGGTGAGACTGTTAAAAAGAAATGCACTCATTATCTGACTTATGTAACTGTAGCCCCTCTGTACATCACCTTGACCAAAAAAAAAAAAAAGCAAAATAAAAATAAAAACACAGGTAATCTTTGAAGGTTGTTTTTCAACTCTAGTATACCATGTGTTAACTTACTTCAAGCCATTATGTCTCTACTCATTGCTGGGTACTGGAGATTTAGCACTAAATAACCTTCAGGCAATTTCACTGCAGTGGAGCAGAATGGTACTCAGAAACACAGTCTGAGAAAGGAATCAGCAAACATGGCAAGACTCAGAGCAATAACCATTCTGAGAAGCATCTGCTTGTATCTTGACATTAGCCTGGGGTCAGCTTAGTGGTGAGGCCCAGGACTCTCTTTGGTGCTCTATTGTGTGTAGTCACTGTAATTAAAGGGGTTCAATAAGGATGTATGAATATACCACCACATACATGATTGAAGACATGAACTAGCTCTTTGGTCTGCCACAGCTGCCATTTGACATACCATACAACAGTGAATTAGTCTCTCACAATTCTGGAAGACAGACAGACTTCCAAGGTCAAGGTATTGGCAGAGTTGGCTTCTCTGAGAGGCCCTCCTGGGCTTGATGAATATCTTCTTTCTGTATCTCTTCACATCTTCCCTCTCTATGCATATGTGTTGGGGATTCATGCTGCCCTTCCCCCAGCCCTGGGCAGTGTGGGAGGGGCTCCCTCCCACCTTCCGGCCGTAACAGGAAGAGAAGCCCCCGCCCCTGGGGGGCGAACACGTGCATGCCCTCATGGCGGGGACTTCTACAGAGACCCAGCTCTTGGGGGGCTGTAATCCCCGCCCACAGAGGAAGTTTCATGACATCACCTGATGGGCAGCCCAGTCAGCCAATCAGTCAGTCACCCCAAGTCCTTCCCCTTCCACCTTTGTCATCATAATAAATTCTTCTGCCCGCCCTCTGCGCGGCTGAGACTCATGGACCATTGAATACGTCTCCCCGATGCCTCTCTCTGCCGCCGTTCCTGACACGTGCGTGAGGGGACCGGGGTGGGGGGAATCGGCAACCTTTCCTCAGCTTAGTGTAATCCATAAGAACACGCTTTGTTCCTTCCATGGGCGGGAGGTTAAAGCCGAGTGTTCTTTCATAGTTTGAAATTTGGGCATCTCCTCTGGAGAAGTGGGGAGAGGGGTCGCGAACCCCGACACATATGTCTACATTTCCTCTTTTATTGCTTTTGTTTTTGGGTCATTTGTGGGGCTGGAACTCAGGGCCTGAGCACTGTCCCTGAGCAATTTTTGCTCAAGGCTAGCACTCCACCACTCTGAGCCACAGCCCCACTTCTGGTTTTTGAGTGGTAAATTGGAGATATGAGTCTCACAGGGACTTTTATGCCCAGTCTGGCTTTGAACTGTGGTCTGCAGATCTCAGCCTCCTGAGTAGCTAGGATTAGGTGTGAGCCACCAGCACCTGGCTACATTTCCTCTTTATATGGAAAAAGTTATCTTTACATTAGATATTCTTTTAAAATTAAATTCATTTCTTTAATTACCTTTAAGTAGTTGTACAAAGAGGTTCCAATTCAACGTATCAATTTTTTAGTACAATGCATCTTGATCAACGTTACCCCTTCCATCTTTCCCAGCCCCACCCATCCCCCTAAATTACCCAGCTCCATTTTCACATGTGTACATTGAGTAACATGACTGTGTTCACCTATTCTTCCTCTATTTTTATGCACCCACTCCCCTTATGCTAATTTGCCTTTCAGACAAAGACACATCTCAGCTTCTTGGTATCCATGTTGGTAGATTGCTAATTGCTCATGGCAGTTACACTGTTGGAATTCACTCCTGAGTATACCACACTTTAGTCAGCTTGATCATGTATACATGCATATGACTCTGTATGTGTTAAATATAGTTTCTACATATGAGAGAAAACATGCATTCTTTGTCTCTTCTGAGCTTGACTTATTTCACTCAGATAATTTTTTCCAGGTTCTTCCATTTCTTCCCAAATGACATATCATTGTTCCTAACTTACAAGAATACTAGTCAGCTTAATGACTTCTTTTTATGTCATTGAGCTCTTTAAAGACTGTATCTCCAAATTAGGTCTTATTCTGAGGTGCTGGTGGTTATAAATTTAAAATTTAAATTTTGGGATATTGGAATGGGAACACAACTCAGCACATGATATCCAGAAATCTCTGAGACAGACTCATAGCCATTGTTTTCTTAAGAGCCTGATTGAAAGGCCTGTGGGGCATGGCTGGACATCAGTGGGAGGTGGACAGGATCCACAGTCTGTGGAGTAGCAGTGGTCCCAACACCAGCGAATGCAAGATCAGGATGCCTCACCAGGTGGAGGCCACTCCTGGAGGAGATGGTGGGTGGACAACATGTGAGTCATGTTTGGTGTGGGTATTTCTTGGTGTGTGACTCCACAGATCGGGGAGTGTCTGGGGTTTTTAGCCTCCCGGGCTCTCCTGTCCTGCAGGAGAGACGGGAAAACATGCCCCACCCAGATGGGCCAGGAAGAGGAAAAGAAGGCTGACAGACTGCCACCCAGCCCCCCTCTCAACGGAGGACACACAGACAGCCTGGGAGCCAGTCAGCGCTAAGATTCGTTTAATGGCGGCAATGAGCTGTTCTTTTAAAGGGGTCGGAGGGCGGTGGAAGGGGAGGGGTACATGCACCTAAGTAGGAGCTGGGATTTGATGCCTGAGCTGTCCATTAGGGTGGAGCCCCAAGGGACCTCCCTACATCTATATCACGGCCCACAGGACCACCTCTGGGTTCACCATCAACGGCCATCTGGGCTCACATGCAGTCTGAGGCTGGGAAAAGAGGCGGGGCTAGCTAGAACCGCCTCGTAATGATGCAAGGCATCCAGGCAGGTGTGCCTCACAGGGAAGACTGTGGGAAATCAGCTTGAAAACTTCCTGTCACTTTTTAGCCACTTAAATGAAAACAGTTGGTAAGTTTAATGGTAGTATATCTCTAAAAACTATAGCGTTTTTCTCTTTGAATTTCTTTTTTTTAAATTAAATTTTATTGATAAGGTGATGTACAGAGAGGGTATAGTTACATAATAAGGTAGTGAGTACATTTCTTGTCATATTTATTACACCCTCCTTCATTTTTTCCCTTCCCCAGTTCAGATAAGCATATATACAATATCCAGTGTACCAGAATCATATACAGTGACCACAGGGGGTACATAAAGGAAATTCACCTAGTACATTAAACATAATGACAACAGTAAAATCCTTCTGTTTGAATTTCTGTGTGATGATTTTTATGGAAAGATTTTTAGTATGACGAATAATATATTGTTTCGATGAATGTCATAACAGTCCCAAATATGTTATAACTATACACAAAGCATTTTTCAAATATAGATCCAAATACAGCCTTTTTTTTCTACATACAAAGCAGAGTAAAGATAGATAAGGAAACACTGATGTGTTTGTTATGGAAATTGGCTCATTCCTGCCCTAATCCCCATGACAAGCCACCTGGAAACTGGAGATCCAGGGAAAAGTAAGTAGTGGGCCTCAAGCTTGAAGCCAGGGATCTGAGGATGTCATTCCCAGTCCAGGGCCAAAAGCTGAAGACACTGTGTGTGTGTGTGTGTGTGTGTGTGTGTGTGTGTGTGTGTGTGAGAGAGAGAGAGAGAGAGAGAGACAGACAGACAGACAGACAGACACAGAAACAGAGACAGAGACAGACAGAGACAGAGACAGACAGAGAGACAGAGAGAATAGCACTGGAAGATAGATTTTCCCACTTAGATCACCCACATGCCAGTGTCTTCCAGAAATACCCACAGACACACCCAGAAACAATGCTTTCTTTACTCATACCCTAGGCATTCCCTTATCCAGCTGGTTTTTAATCCCCTAAAGAAGCTATCACAATATTCATAAGGATGCTTTGATTTTTGTCATATCTAAAGTTTTTATAATGTGACTAAATCTCAAGCAGAACAACCTCAAAGAAACACTCTCCATAGCCTCTCATGGTTAATGATCCAAAACCAAAAGGCCAAGAACAGCCTTGGAGGACTGGGAAAGAGAAATGATATATTACCTGTAGGTAAAAACTACACAAATAACAACAGACTCCTTACCGAAAATCAAGAAAGTCAGAAGAAAGGGATACGAATATTTTTCAGGTGCTGTCAGTAAAGAACTGTTGGTATATACCCAGGGAAAACACAATTTAGGAGTGAGGGGAAGCCCATACATTGTCTACTGAAGGAGGATGGGAGAAAAGCTGGACATGACCCGAATGCCTCTTTAGGAGGATAGGGTAAATAAACCCTGGCAGACTGCACAGTGACTATGCCCATGCTGAGAAGACAGGCCAGCTAAGCTACCCATACAAGGGATGAGCCCTAGCAAGGGTAAGAGTGAAAACTGCTATCTTTATTTTATAAACTTAAAAAATTAGGAAAAATATTATCTAGGAATATAAGGAATACATTCTTGTGTCATTTAGGAATATAAATTACAAATACAAATATGTGTCATATATATATTACAGAAGGGACAAAAAAGATGAAAGTGAAAGGTGGAATGACAGTTATGCCAATGCAAGTGGGGACAGGCAGAGAGACAGACAAAAGGAGAAGTGGGAGACATAGACTGACAGCAGAAAACCTAGAGAGATGGATACTTGAATGAAGACTACTTGATATTACGTCAAACCAGGGCAGAATTTGACTTCTAACCCGTGAGTGTGTGTGTGTGTGTGTGTGTGTGTGTGTGTGTGTGTGTGTGTGTATGCATGTGTGTAAGGTTATCAGATAGTAAATAAAAATCAGAAAGTAGAGGTATGGCCCAAGTGGTGGAGCAACAGCTTTGAGTGGAAAAGGCCAAACCAGAGCACAAGGCTCTGAGTTCAAGCCCCCAGTACTGGCATCGAAAAATAAAAGTAGATAAAAATCAATACAAAATAAAAACTCAAAACATAACAGGCATGTACCATAGAGTGGAAGCAACCCTCCCCATGCCAGGGTCACTTCATATCACGGGTGATGGGAGCTTCTACTAACCTGGGTTCAGCTCCATCTGTGGGACCTACTTACCAGGCAACATTTCTTGGGGGACTTTTGGTGTACTGGAAGATTGACGGTAAAATAATAACATAGTTACTTAATCTTTGTTTTAGCTTAATAGTGAGTGGCCCAGAGCCTTTTAAAACATTTAGCTTGTGGTTCAGAGTGAACCTAGTGCCAGGAAATTTGTAATTAAAATGGCAACAGTAATTGAATATGACTGATTTCAAACTAAATTAAATGGTTTCCATATATCTTAAATCTGCTTTATTCCTGATTAATGTCTTTGAAATTGCTGGCTGAGTCTACTCAAGATGTCATAAATGAGCCAGTAAAAAATTAGATTATTTCAAACAAATAATCACAATAACAACACCACCAAAAAAGTCAAGCAGGATAGCCTCTCTCCACTACTGAGCACTTGAGGTTAATATTCTTGGTTCTGGATTTCTGGGGAGATCCCCCCACAAAAAAGAAGCATCCATCAGAATGCTTATTACTTCAACCAAATGGCCAGTCTGGATGCCACTTTCAGTGTTGTCTGAGTGGACATGTAACAGTGTCGCTCTGAAGTAGTGTTGCTGCTGACATATTGCTCTGGAAGAGATACATGAGAATGAATTCATTTCTTCATTAAGAGATCATCATGTTCAAATCACCTCTTGGACTGACATTTCTTACAATTGGCAATAGTCCAGGAGAGAAAATTGAATTTCATGGGTGACTATTGCTCCAGTATGAGTTATTGATTAGGAGGGAAGCGTGTTGTCATCATGGGCATTTGGAGTTGAGTAAGTTATTTTACAAGGACAATAAGACAGATGAAACTAAGAGTGAACTGAAATGTTATTTCTCTGGTTCTGTCCATCTTGATGCTTTCCCTCTTCCTCCGTCCAGGTGGGAGTTCACAGTAAGACTTTCTGCTGGATATCCTACTGCTTTCAGAAATGGCTGAAAAGCTGATCAAATGTACATATTCACACACACACACACACACACACACACACACACACACACACACACGCCACCTTGCAGGCAACTTTTAAGTTTTAACTTCAGTATGGTTCCCTTTCATGGTTTGCAGTCAGAGTCAGGCTCATGAAGACATGCCCAAGTTCATCGATTGAAGGTGGGTGGAGTGGAGGGAAGGGAGGACTGGGGAAGGCCAGCGGGATGAGGTGTTTGAAGTGAGCAGCAGAAGGCCGCACACACAGGAAGCAAGCAGTAAACTTGACAGGTGGTATTCTAGTGACTGTAGTCCTTGGCACACGTGGGGGTCAGAGCAGTGAAGTGGTGACACTAAATTTACTTATCCAGGCTCAGGGCTAGGGACATCCCTTAGCCTCTCCTCCTCCAAAGAAAAGTATGGGTTACAACTGCATTACTTGGTTTTTGTATTACTTATTCACAGGTGTTAATTGAACATCTACATGTCACACATTATGCTCACCAACATTGTGTGTGTGTGTGTGTGTGTGTGTGTGTGTGTGTGTGTTATGTGTGTTGGTCTTAGGGATTGAACTCAGGGCCTGGGTGCTGTCCCTGAGCTATTTTGCTCAAGGCTAGTGCCCTGACACCTGAGCTACAGCTTTGCTTGTGGCTTTTTGGTGGCTAGTTAGAGCTAAGAGTCTCATAGACTTTCCTTCCCATGCTTCCCCACTTCCTTCCTTAGATCTCAGCTACCCGAGTAAAAAAGATTACAGGTGTGAGCCCCTGCTTCAGGCTACGCATAGTTATTTTATATTGATTCAGGCCATAAGAAGAGCAGCAAGTGAATGATTGTATTTTTAGGAACCAACCCAGGCGTTAGTACATCCTAGGCAATCTACACACATACACACACACACATACACACACATACATGCATACACATACCCACACACTCATGGCTCTGGCTTTATGGTACAAAACAAGTGTTAACTCTATATATGAATGCGTTTACTCCATTTAATTTGCTTCTACTGGCTAATCTTTTAAAGGTAAATTTTAACCCTTCCAATTCATTGCCAGTATTTTTTCAGTGTGCAGTTTCCAGCCAGAAACAGGCCAGATCTGTGGGTCTTCTAGAAGCAAAAGAACACCCACCTGGGTCTGTGACTCAAATATGTGATGAAGAAAACAATCATACTCGAGTTCCTACCTATTCCCCAAACACCATTGTTCCCAGGGGTGACTTTCTAAAGGGCCAAGAATTAGAGGGTTGTTTATCAAATAGAAAACAATTCCATGTGTCTATAATTCATTTTCATGCAGAGCCCAGCTGTTTGACTGTCTCTGTGCCCCACCTTCCTTTATATACACTCCTATAAGAGTTTGAAAATGTTGACAGATTTTAGCCAGCAGTTATATTTGAGTCAAGTATAAGGATACTTTTTTAAAAAAGAAATCTTGCTCATATTCAGGATGGTTTTCCACAAATCAAATGAAGCATGGGTTTCTCCTTGCTGTTACAGAGCCCCACAGTGACCGGGGCTGGTCAATGCCCAATGGCCTGCTCTAAGCTTGGGCCTCAGCTCCTTCTGCTTACCAGTGGGAAACTTGGGAAGTTATCGCTCTGGCTAACCCTCAGCAGCCAAGCTTTCTAGTGGCTGCCACTAACTCAGCTGTAGGAGAATCTGTTACCTGCTGGTGATGATCATAATTGTGATCGGACACCACTGTCATTTGCTCTTGCTCATGTGGTTTTCCCTCAGCACCTCTAGGCCATCACGAGGCCCAACAGAGCACAGACACACAGTTTACATGGCACGAAGGATGCACAAGGGTCGGTGCTACCGAAGAAAGTCATGGCCACAACCAAGAGCTGACCACAGGCTATGCGGCTGACAGTAGCTTAGTACTGACCAATGCCTGGGAAACCCAGGCCATAGTTTGGCTGCATGGGTCCACATCTCGCTTTTCCTCCTGTGCCCTACACTGATCCCTGGGATCACAAAGGCCTTCTGTGGCCGTGGGGAAGTCATCTGTATTCATATCCTCTGTTGGGAACCCAGGATTTCTTGACCTTGGTATCAAGGACATCTGGGGCAGGGCAGCTCTGTGTGTGTGTGTGTGTGGATAGCCTCACTGGGCTCTTGCTGTCAACAATGCTTCCATTTCTGTGATGACCTCTCAAGTCTCCAGTCATTAGCAGATGTCTTGTAGTAGCCATGTTGTTGTGGGTGAGAGCCTTCCAGAGCAAGACCAGCTCCTGTGCACCACTTTCCAGCCACCTGCACAGCAAAAATGTGGCTTTCTGCAAGCTGGGAGAGGAGCCCTCAGCAGAAACTGAATTGATCAGTACCTTTATTGAGCCTTTGGCCTCAGGAACTGAGACCCAAATATTAAGACCTCATCTCTAGTGCTTTGCTATAATAGCCCAAGCTAAGGTGCTCTCTGAGATCATGTTTTAGTCGAATACAGCATTTAGATAACACAAACACTATGATTGGGCACATGCTTCTCCATGTACGTTTAAGAAATCCTGCCACATGGAAGGGTCCCTCATCTGGAGAGAAACTCTCCATGGGAGTCATGGAACAAGAGAAACCTGCCATTTGTAGGTGCCTGGGACTCAAAGGGACGTGGGCATCTCGGTCTCCCAGGTCCCCTGTGACAAGCATTTGAGTGAGAGCTGGTGCACGAGTGCTCACTCTCTCCACCTCCCTTAGCTACCCCTTTCCAACAATTCACTGCAGCATTTCTGGAAAGGAAAAACACATCTAGCCAGAGGTGAGCTTGGTAAATGGGCTGAGTAAGCATGGACTGTGGGAATCATAATAACAAGAGAAAAAGACTAAAAAGAAAGACTGCAGTGCTCAGACTTTGAATGCAGGTAGGACAAAAACAAAGTCATTCAAAGCTGTGTTTTCGCAGGGCACTGGCCTGTGTCCAGGTGGTTTCAGCTGGTTGAATGGGTCCTAATAGGGCCCGTTGGGGCTTGTGGCAGAGCCACTGCAGGAGGATTCTCAGGGAAGCTGCTGGGCCCAGCATGGTACCCAGCCCAGTGAGGCCCTGGAGGAGACAGGACGGAGCAAGGCCTTTGACCCAGGAGGAGGAGCACTCATGGGTAGACACTGGAGTGGTCTCATAATACATTGCACCGGGCAGCCATTTTCTGGTTGGCACAGCTGAGCTCCCTCTTTGTATTACAGGGGCCTTGATTCCACTTTCTGGTGAACTGTGGTGACAGCCCCTGAGAGCCACTTGCTGCAGCTGGAGACACTTTACTCTGCTGCTCATTTCAGAGTGAGACCAGGATAGTTTCTCCTGCTGTAGACCTGGCTAGCTGCTCTTACTGGAGTATTCTATTTTCCTCTCAGTCTTCTCCTGCTGTCACATGCCACCCTCTTTTAGGAATAGCCCATTGTCCTGTAGTGGATCCCTTTTCATCCTGTAACTCAAGGCAGCCCTGCAGTCAGAATCATTCCCACTCCCTCTGTGTAGCCTTACATTTCTACTCCTTGTCTTGTTTCACTTTCCAAGGCCTCTGTTACCATGGCAACCCTGCTCTGAGAAAGGAAAATGGAAAAACGAATGGTCAGGTTTCAGTGACATTGATCATTGTCCTGTTGTAATTGTTCCATCACTAGTTGTCATTAATTTCTTACTGTGCATGATTTATAATTAAATTTCACGCTAATATGTATGTTCAGGAAGAAGCAGAACATAGATAGGGTCAGAAGGTTTAGGAACTCCCATGCAGCTCACCTCTGGATGTGTCCTCCATGAATAAAAGGAGATTCTGCACACACACACATACACATACACGACAACCACATGAGGTGATGGACATGCTAATTAGCTTGACCATGATGATCCACTTCACAATGCATCTATATATACAGGGACAAAGTCCAGGTCTTGAGTTCAAAGCCCCAGGACTGACAAAACAGAACAGAACAAAACAACAAACCCCAAAAGGTTTAATGGTCATATATTCATAGACACATAGTAGTATATTTTGAATAAGCGTAACTTCTCCATTGTATTCATCAACCTTATTTTTCTCTTCTTTTTTTCAAATTGTGTTTGGTAGTTATCTTATGGGGTGTGTGTGTGTGTGTGTGTGTGTGTGTGTGTGTGTGTGTGTGTGCGTGCACGTACGCACGCATATTAGAAAATTCTGTAGGAAGAGTGTGGGAAACACTCTGGTCCAATCTCCTAAGTCTGTATCTAAGTGCTGCACTATAGTGGAATTTTGCTATCACCTGTGTCCTCATCAGCCTTGTCTCTTCTCTGTCTTCAGGCTGGAAGAACCTGGGAAAATACAATGGACCCTTCTTCATGCCCGCTGGTCTCCACACACCCTACTTTCCAGTGTCTACCAAATTTCATCAAGTGAACCCGGGATTTTATATCCCAAGCTCCAAATCCAGGAGTCCCAAGCTAGATCTGGCCCCTAGCCTCCATACGCCAAGTAAAAAGGGGCAGAGAAACAATATTTGCTGCATAGCCACCAGGGGAAGTCAGCCCTTCAGTGCCCCTCCAGAGGTTTTCAGGAGTATAGGTGTTAGCTTTAGGTTAAATAGGGAGAACTGGGGATGGGCAATGAGAAAAGTATGCACAGTTAAAATTGCCCTAGCTCATAAGTGTGTCCTGGCTGACCAGTCTGACCACAGAGAATTCCAGATAGGCTGTTATTACTGGAACAGAATAGGAACCGGGTGGTCCCCTGAGTTTCTGGCTGTTTATTTTAAGATGATAAGAAGACCTTGCCTGTTGGAGGGGCAGTGAGTGTGTCTGCCACACAAGATGGTCATTGCTGTGCCTTTGATTTTACATTTTCTTCAAACAGGTGATTGTAAAGGGACAAGGCAGAGAATAGCTCAGATCAAAGGGCATAGGGACAGAGTAGGGGGATGTGTAGTTAATCACAGGGCCCAGCAGAAGCATCTTTTCAGTCGCCTCTTACAAAAGGAGAGTCACTTCCATCATGACGCAGGGCAGTCCCCTCATGAGAGCACTGAGATGTGGAGGAGTCTCCAGAGACACCCTGGATGATAGGGGTAGGGTGACAGACAGAGTGACAGGACAGCATCTGAAACATTTGAAGGACTTTTATAGCCACGTAGTTAGACACAAGGTGACAGCTGTTACTGAGTAAAGCAGAACCTCTTCTGCAATTCCATAGTCTTCCTAATTATCATTTTAAATGACTTCATATTACATGAAGTTGATTTCACCACAGATTTTTTTTTTAGTTGTTGGCCTTTTATTTGTTGGCAGCATTTCTTTGCCAAACATAATGTGGTGAATAAATGCATGTGAAGGGCTGCACTTCCCATGTTTTGTATGTCCTTTGGCTGGGCTCTAGGAGTTGTCACACATGTTTAAATGACAGCACCCTTCACAGCCAAACCCCTGTCATGACAGTTTGTGGCAACGTAGGCTGCCATGCTTCATCAGTGTGCAGAGTGCTACTTCTACGCCTCAGCTTTGGCGGACTTCTGTTTAGAACACCTTCATTGGCAATGAACTGAGTACAAGGCTCTGATCATGAATTACATCTAAAAAAGATCTCATGAAAGCAAAATTTTAAACTCTAATATTGGCCACCTCCCAAAAGAATCTGTTAGGAACTTACATTTTCTATTAATAATCTTGAGAAGTTATTTTTATTTCATGCCCTATAATTATCATGTCACATTGTGTTATACATTTCTTATTACTATATTTTACATAAAATATATTAAAATGTGGCAATTTGCTTATGAGGCTTTGGTGAGAAAAAAACAACTTTGGCTTAAAATGTAAATGGGAACTGGTACATTGAAGTGTGATGAACAATTAACTTCCATAAACAGCTTGAAAACATATTTTAAAAACTTGATTTCATTTTAAATGGCAATGCACAGGCTTTACCATTCTTTGAAATGTTTAGTCCTTACTTTTTTTTTTTTTAGTGCTAAGACTGGGGCTTGAACTCAGGGCCCAGGTTTTGTCCCTTGGGCCTCACTCAAAGATGGCAATCTATCACTTGAGCCACAGCTCTACTTCTAGCGTTTTGGTTGCTCATTGGCAATAAGAGCCTCAAAAACTTTCCTGTCCAGGCTGGCTTCAACCTGGGATCCTCAGATCCCAGCCTTCTGGGTAGCTAGGATGACAGATTTGGGTCCCTGGTACCTGGCTGGCATACATATTCTAGCACAAATATGAACACCCATGTCAGAAATGT
This sequence comes from Perognathus longimembris pacificus, assembly GCF_023159225.1. Taxonomy (NCBI): domain Eukaryota; kingdom Metazoa; phylum Chordata; class Mammalia; order Rodentia; family Heteromyidae; genus Perognathus; species Perognathus longimembris. Next base: position 66,487,488 of record NC_063162.1, on the reverse strand, counting down.
GATACTACAGCAGACCCAAGGTACAAAAGCATTGTTCTTAGAGAAGTTCTGCAACTCCAATGTGGGCAGGATGGGGAGTGAGAGCAAGGAATCCCACCATCGGCATATCTGAGCATCCAGCTGGAAGGCTCTACATCTAAGGCAAATGGCAAAAGATGGGTAAAGATGCTTACCCAGAGATGGGATGATAAACTAACCTCTCTTCCCTTTGGGCAGTGGGGCTATGTGATGACCTGTGCTATTATACACCATGCTATAAATATGTCTATCTCCACATCCACATCTTCCTCTGTATCAGTGTTTACATCCACACTGAAATCAAAGTCTACAGGCAGACAGAGGTTTGGGCAACCGTAGACACGTGAGAAGCATGGTGGCTGGAGTTATGATATGGGGCCAGAGCACACTGCTGAGTCCTGGGAATGGCAGATACCTGGGGTCCTCACACTCCGCCTGTTGCCTTCTGTCTTGGCTTCCTTCAGTCAATCAGAATCTGGAAGCGGGACTGAAAGGAACACTCTAAAAGTTCCCCGAGGCATTTCGGCGTGCAGTGGAGTTGGACATCTGGTGTCACACAATGCAGAGCCATTACAGATGCTGGCTGAGGACAGTATTTCTACTGTGCACTTTGGAATGATGGTTCGAGTGACTCACAAGGGCAGAGTCAAGGACAGGCAAAGCCGGGAGCAGAAGGCATGATGAGGCATGGGTGAGGGTAGCTCTGAGGGTCACTGGTGATGGAATGTCAGAGGTTGGAAATCCGGTGGAGCAAGAAGGAAGCAAAGGCTGTGTAATGGGGCTCACACTTGTAAATCTGGCTACTTGTGAGGCTGAGATCTGGGCATCATAGTGTGAAGCCAGCCCAGGCAAACAAATCCTAGAGACTCTCATCTCCAATTAACCATCCAAAAGCTGGAAGTGGATCTGTGACTCATGTGGCAAGGAGAAAAAGCTCAGAGACAATGCCCAGGCCCTGAGTTTAAGCTCTCATACTGGCATAAAAGAAAGCAAGAGAGAAAGAAAGAATAGAGAGTGAGGCATAAGTGGATTCCAAGCCAATGGCCAGGTCCATCAAGGGAGACAGAGAGAAATGTCTAAGGCGGCTGCACGAGAGGTCCCATGCCGATCTGAGGAGGGATGCTTAGGCTAGAGGGAAGAGTCAAGATTACTCATGGATGGCAGGGTACTGTCAGGAGAGACTTGTACCATTTCCCCAGAAGTGTCACCAGAGCTGGAGGTTCCTCAGCTTTCGAAACTGTCAGGGTTTTTTAGACTCCTGCACTCTCCTGTCCTGCAGGAGAGACAGGATAGCACACCCCACGCGGACGGGTCCAGGAAGAGGATAAGAGGGCTGACAGACTGCCACCCAGCCCCCCTCCTGACGGAGGACACACAGACAGTCTGGGAGCCAGTCAGCGCTAAGACTTGTTCAATGGCGGCAATGAGCTGCTCTTTTAAAGGGGCCGGAGGATGGCGGAAGGGGTGGGGTATGTGCACCTACGTAGGGGCTGGGATTTGATGCCTGAGCTGTCCATCAGGGTGGAGCTCCGAGGGACTTCCCTAAGGGGCGGCCTACATCTACATCATGGCACACAGGACCGCCTCCGGGTTCACTACCAGGTGCCATCTTGGCTACACATGGTCCCAAGGCTGGGAGGTGGGGCCAGCTAGAACTGCCTCTTAATGATGCAAGGCATCCGGGCGGGCATGCCCCACATCTCCCCCTTTTGTTTTTTATTAATAGAGGATGGGTACCAGGCTGGGAGTATGGGCGGAGGTTGTCTCTTCTGGAACTACTTCCAGCTGAAAAGCGGGGTGAAGTGGTCAGGGGCCCCTGATTTGCCTGGCACTGTCCAGTTTGGTTGGTAAAAGTCTTCATCATTACTACGAGAATGGTTATTAGGGCCAGAGGGTGTCATGGTCTCCTCTGGCCAGCTCCTGCAGCTTGGGCACGTCGAGGAGTCCCTGGTACTGGTGTCTTCAGGGGCCAGATCTGAGCTGGGCACAGCAGTGTAGTAAGAGGATGGCCTTGAACTGCAAGTTCCCAGGTGGCAACCTCAGTGAGGGATGTTATCCTGTTAAAAGAGACTTTTGAAAAGGTCAGGTAAAAGGCTGTCAAGTTCACAGGACCAGTTAACATGAACAACATGGGAGAACACACCCTTGGCATAAACCAGAAAAGTTCCATTTGGAGCATAAACCCAATTGTGGCCCATTACAAGGAAGGATAAATAACTGGATTGGGCGCAGGAAGGAAGTGTTTAGGGATAGTGGACTAGTTGGGAGTAACCAGTCAGAGGCTATATAGATATATATACAAATAGGAAGTAACAAAGGCAAGAATGCAAGTTTTTTTGTCCAGATGGAAAATGGACAGGTATGGACACTAGGTGGGTAAACAACTATTCCTCTAGGTGGGTAAACAACTATTCCCCTTGATCTCCCGGCTATGACTAATTTTGAAAGGGCGAGATAAAGTGACTCCATTTAGGATGTGACATCATTCTCCTCTTACTCTTCTCCATGATCCTTGTTCCCTGGACTGGCTGAGTCCCAGGGGTCCAGGTGCTTGCTGCTGGGATGGCTTGCCCCCATTGGCATCTATGGGGTTTGAGCTCAGGGCCTGGGCACTGTCCCTGAGCACTTCTACTCAAGGCTAGTGCTCTACCACTTGAGCCACAGTGCCACTTTCAGCATTTCGCTGGTTCTCTTGGCCAAGCTTCCAGTCTGGCTCTTTGCTGGTTAGTTGGGAGATGGAGTTTTAGAGAGGTTTTCTGCCCGGGCTAGCTTTGAACTGCGATCCGAGGAGTTTTAGCCATAAAAGCCCTTTTCATATCCAATTAAAGCAACAAGGAGAACAATAGGAACAGAGCCCACCTGTAACTTGTTGAGAATTGGCCAGAGTTCTGCTGTAACACTTAGAGAACAGCAGACTGAATGAGATCTATGTGCCATCAATTTAAATCATACCATTTGATCTTACCGGCAGGTGGAAGAGAGCACAAATGAATAATAACCAGAGAGCAAATGGTTAAGACAATGTAAAGTCTCAGCTTTAGCAGTGGCTGTGTCTTTCATCCTGGATCAGCATGCTTCATTAGTCATGTGTGATGGAGGCAGGTAGGGAGATGGGTTGGATCTGGGCAAGGCTGTAGTAGCATCTCTCGGAATCCTCTGGATAGATTGTCACACCTCCGGCAAGATTCTACATAGACTGTTTAAAGACATTTGAAATCTCCCAATATTTCCTGGTTGGTTGCTCTGAGTACTCTGGCTGCTCAAATCCTTTATCTAGAAATGTATTTTAAGCCTTTAAAGCTTTTACATCTCTGCCTCAGCCTTATTTGCATCCGAAAAAACTCGGAAACCCAGGGGGCATCTAGCCTCCTGGCTGCCTGTTTTAAAAGAACCATTTTTTTTCTTTAGTCTCAGCTACTGCTCGACCTTTGAACTCAAATGACAATTTTTCCTTAATGCAAGAATTACAATTACAAAATTAGAAACACTTATCCATTCAGCTTTCCAATAACAAGTAAGCCCTTTTTCCTCCCGGGCAGCCAGGGGGCTGTCTCCTCCCCCCATCCAAAACACTTTTCAGCAAATGTTTCCCAGGCTCTTTACGGCCACCTCAGAAGCCATCCTCTCCCCGGTCCACAAAGCATGGCGGGGAAACCTCCGGTGGAGGAGGGGTGAGGATGCGGCAGGAAGCCCCCCTGGCGCCACGGTGCCGCAGCGGAAGCGGCAGCAGCGGTGTTGGCGAGGCGTGGCCCTGGGCTTGCATCGGGGAGCCTCCAGCGGGGGAGGGGCACGGCGGAGGCCATCTCCATCTTGCTCGTCCTCCATGTGTTCCAGCAGCGCAGGGGCGCTTGGCTAGGGACCTGGGGAACTTGGCCCAGGCCGCTCCCTCCCCTCCAGGGCAGCGGGAGGGCTGCTCCCTCCCAAACAGCCAGGCTGAAAAGGCTGGCAGCCGCCAGCCAGATCACGGCGTGTTTCAACGCTTTTGAGACCCTCCTGGTCTGGGAGTTAGAGACCCCCAAACCAACGTTTTGTAGCATGAAGCTCAGTGCTTTGAGTGCTTGGTCATCATGCTGGGTTTGAGCATGCCCCATCTTTTCGGGGGGCTGGGATTCCGATTGGCCTGGCCCGCTGAAAAGTTTTACCTCTATGCTTTGTGCCTCGCGTTTGTGCGCCACAATGTTGGGGGTTTTTAGCCTTCCGCGCTCTCCTGTCCTGCAGGAGAGACAGGATAGCACACCCCACGTGGACGGGTCCAGGAAGAGGATAAGAGGGCTGACGGACTGCCACCCAGCCCCCCTCCCGATGGAGGACACACAGACAGTCTGGGAGCCAGTCAGCGCTAAGACTCGTTTAATGGCGGCAATGAGCTGCTCTTTTAAAGGGGCCGGAGGACGGCGGAAGGGGAGGGGTATGTGCACCTATGTAGGGGCTGGGATTTGATGCCTGAGCATCAGGGTGGCGCTCTGAGGAATCTCCCTAAGAGGCGGCCTACATCTATGTCTCGGCACACAGGACCGCCTCCAGGTTCACCCTCAGGTGCCATCTTGGCTACACGTGGTCCCAAGGCTGGGAGGTGGGGCCAGCTAGAACTGCCTCTTAATGATGCAAGGCATCTGGGCAGGCGTGCCTCGAAGAAACTATTTGTTGCTGCCCCACCCCAGACCAGTGAACTTGGAAACATAGGGAAGGAATGGTGGGAGGCATTGCTTTCTTACATAATCACATGCTTCAAAACCAGTGATGGAGAACTAGGAGAATGGTTTGACACAAACAGTCCTATACCCACATTTATTTCTTAGGTCTTCCTTTTTTTTTTTTGGCCAGTCCTGGGCCTTGGACTCAGGGCCTGAGCACTGTCCCTGGCTTCTTCCCGCTCAAGGCTAGCACTCTGCCACTTGAGCCACAGCGCCGCTTCTGGCCGTTTTCTGTATATGTGGTGCTGGGGAATCGAACCTAGGGCCTCATGTATCCGAGGCAGGCACTCTTGCCACTAGGCTATATCCCCAGCCCCTCGTATTTCTTAGGTCTTATGGAGGGGTAAAGTGAGGAGATAGAACCTACTTCTGGCTCCGTCTGCTGCAGGAAGCTGCAGCAGGAGATCACCCAGTCCCCTCACAACCACCCGCATCGCACAATTCTGGAAGCCCCAGACTAGCCCATGGTTAATTTGTGAAATGATAGGGGCGGGGGGGCTAAATCACTCTCACTTTTGTTGAGCTTTCTTATATTTTTTCCTTTGTTCCATTCAAGCTCTTTGGCCTTCCTTACACAGAAGTAAGCACATGTGTTTTTGAGGCAGAAAACCTTCTTGAAATGAGAACAGAACATTGTGAGAGCAGACGTTCAGGAAAATGAATCCAAATTTTAAAAAGTTACCGTAGTTGGACATTGGTGGCTCATGCCTGTAATCTTAGCTACTCAGGAGACTGAGATCTGAGGTTCTAGGTTTGAAGCCAGCCAAGCAGACAAATCTGAAAGGCTATTTATCTCCAATTACTCAGCAAAATGCTGGAAGTGGGTGTGTGGCTCAAGTTGTAGTGTCGCGGACTTAAGTGAATAAAGCCAAGCGAGAATGTGAGGCCCTGAATTCAAGTCCCATTGACAACACAAATAAAATAAAATGTGATCTTATTCCCCTCCCTAAAATGTCTAAGGCAGGAGTGGACTGGGCTTTTCTGAGTCACTGCAATCTCTTTGTACATTCCCTTCTTCAATGGCTTGGAAATCCTTTCTCTAGATGATTGAGAGCGGCTGGGACAACTTGGCCAACTGAAGTATAAAATAGGCATTTGTAGCCCTGAGGGTTTTTTTTTTTTTTTTTTTTTTTGCATTTTAACACCTTGTCCATTCAACATTGTGCATAGATATCAAATTCACAAGGGTTCTCAGAGGAAGAAATGTGAAGCATTGTAGGCTTTAAGCAGAAAATCAGATCAAATTGTTTATGCTGAATGCTTCTTGTGACAAATGTTATTTGGACACACTTAGAAAGGACTTTCCTTGATTCCTCACAGGTGTGTTTGTGTGTGTGTGTGTGTGCATGTGTGTGTGCATGCACATAATTTGGGGATTCTATCAGTCAGTCATGCTCATTTTAAACAATTGGTGTTTTTATTTAACTGCTAAATTCCACACATCTGTCAAGGTCTGTATAATAACCAATCCTTTTAACATCTGCTTTTCTTTGTCATTAAGAGTGCCAGAAATGATTCTTGCATTCCAACAGAGATTCCAACAGAAATGCACTTTTGAGAATGTCTTACTGTTTTGTTCTGTGTTTTTGTAAAGTTCACCCCATCCACCCTCTGTCTCATGTCCATCAAACCTGGGGCCTTTTGTCCTTCACTGTGGCCCTGGTCACCTTGAAGGTCACTCAGCCACAGGAATGGGGGTGGAGGTGTTATCTGGAGGGAACTCCTGCAGAGATCCTGCTTTTACTTCCATCCAACTCCCCTTCCTTGGAAATTAGTTACCTTGTTTTCCCCTGATGATGGCTACAAGGCAAGAACAGTGTAGAAATTTCAGCCTTGGTTCTAAGTTGCTTTAATTTACTCCTTCCTATGTTAGAAAATATAACCTATATGTTTTGAAGTTGGCCATTGGAATTCACATCGACTCCTGTCATTCCAGTTGGTTCTTAAAGGATATTAGCAATTACTGACTTTAATTGAAAGTTGAAAGTTCCTGGGCTCAAAGCAATTGCCGAGAGCTATTCAGGTGTCTAAATAGTTTGTGAATCCCCCTACACAACTCACATAAACACAGAGAGACAACCACAAATATTCATCCTCTTCCCTCACTCACACATATACACTCATCCAATCTCACACATTGGCTTACAAGTTCACTCACACATTTCAGCACACACACATATTCTTACACACTCATACCTACACACATAAACATTCACTCCCACACTGTCACACAAATGTACCTCCCACACACCTGCACTCACACACAGGCTCATACATGTATAATGCACTCAGATACACACTAATACGTACACACTTGCACATTCACATCACATACTCCAACACATGCTCACACATTCACACGTAGACCTCACATGCATGCACGCCCATGGTCCACATTTAGTCAAGTGGCAGGCCATGACCCGGCTTTCCCTGCCACTGTTCGTTTTCCAACTACATGTGCTTTTTTGTATTCTTCAGCTAGTGCTTCTAGACATAATCACCAAATGAGGTTTTATCAGATGTTTCCATTCTAAACTATTGATCTTTCCAAGCGGTCTCTGTCATGTGGAGGCAATAAAGCAGGAAAGGGGCTCCAAGGAGACAGAACACAGAAGATCCAGCATGAAGCCAAGAGGGAGATCTTGTCACGTCAGTGAGCTAGGATTCCAGGCCCTCTCTTGGAATCCCAAAGCCAAGACCCTCCCATGGTGACTGAGCGACAGCAGCGAGCCAGTCTTGTCCTCCACTGAACCTTTAGTGATGTGTCTGAGATCTGGCTTTCCTGTACATGGCTATCACTCTAAGAGATGGCATGAGGCATGGGTCACTGTGAGTGTGTCACGGCCTGTGGCTGCCACCTGCCACCTGGGTTGGGAGATCTCAGCAGCATTTGTCATCCAAGGACAGGCTCCAAGCTTGCTATGGCACTGATATGTAATCTCTCATCCTTTGCTGGACAATTTATCACTAGTGGTGTGTTTCTATGAGCTCAAGATGTCCTCATCAGAATGGAAACAAACTGTCAATGTTCTGAACGACCTCATAAGCACCTTCCCCATGAAAGGCCAGCGGCCCTGAATTTTCCAGGGGTGTCTGTTCCCACGGGGCCCCAGTCCTCCTGTGGCTACTGGGTCCCAGCAAGCGTCCCCTCCCGTGCGTGGCTCACTCACCTGACCGAGAAATCCCACACACATCTGCTCGCACGACCTAAGGGCGTGGTCGACAGTTTCCCTCCACAGCACGCGAGGCACTGAGGAGACCTTGATGAGAAATGTTCTTTCCAGACAATCTGCGGTCTGCTTGCAGCCAGAGGCCTGGAGCCCCTGTAGGTGAAGCGAGGACATGCGTTTATTTTTCTGGAGAGAACATGCTGTCTGAATCATACAGTGCTCAGGGACCCCACAGTGACCTGGAGGCGTCTCTACTCCCAGCAAGTGAATCACACACACACACACACACACACACACACACACACACACACACACACACACACCACCCTGTACCCTGATGAATGGCTGTCGAGTAAAGGCTCACACTGGCTTCCCAATGAGCATGCAACCCTGCCTGGAGCCCAGCTTTGACCTCAGAGCCTGTGTGATCAGTGGCTATGACGTCATGGAGCGAGCTTTCCTTCCCCACATCTTGCTGTCCTTTTATTTTCTGTACAGTGCCCTGGGAATACATTCTTGCAGCCATACTATGGGCTATGTGAGCCTGTGACTGCCCCCTCTCTTTTTCTTGGTTCCAGTCCTGGGGTTTGAACTCAGAGCCTGAGTACTGTCCTTGAGCATTTGTGCTCAATGCTAGTGCTCCACCACTTGAGTCACAGCTCCACTTCTGGCTTTTTGGTGGATAATTGGAGATGAGTCTCACAGACTTTGCTGGCTAGGTTGGCTTTGAATAGTGATCCTCAGATTTCAGCCTCCCTAGTAGCTGGGATTATAGGCTTGAGCCACCCAGCTTGGCCTTATTTTTGTTGTTGTTGTTTGTTTTTTTGCCAGCCCTGGGGCTTGGACTCAGGGCCTGGGCACTGTCCCTGGCTTCTATTTACTCAAGGCTAGCACTCTACCACTTCAGCAACAGTACCACTTCTGGCTTTTTCTGTGTAAGTAGACTGAGGAATAGAACCCAGGGCTTCATGTATACAAGGCAAGCACTCTCCCACTAGGCCACATTCCCAGCCCCCTTATTTTTTTTTTAAAAATAGGTGTCAGATGCAATCTGAGTTGTGTGTGTGTGTGTGTGTGTGCGTGCGCGTGCACGTGGTCATGGATGACTGTGCCTTTGGTCACACAGCCCCTTAGCAGAGCAGCTGGCCAGCACCTGAGGACTATTTGAGGTGTTTACAGACAGGAATGAAGTCTCATGAAGCCGGCTGGCCAGCATGCGCTGGTCCTGGCTGAGTGTGGTTGATGGGGCAGAAAGTCAGGCCCTCAAGAGAATTCGTTGTGATGTTCTTCCATGCCTTGGTGCTTCCCTGAGCAGTAGGTCTTCACCTAGGGCACTTCTGGCGAAGTCCTCTGACCAGCCACAAAGAGTGGGAGAATCAGGAAAATTCTGGATGCCTTCTGAGAAGATGAGAACAGAAGCCCCAGAATTGAAGTGGGAGTTAGGGGCTCTTCAAACCTGTTTCCCTGTACACATCAAGAGCAAACTCTGCTGGAGAGGAGTAGTCACTTTTGGAGGGTCCAGTGAGGAAGCCAGGCTGTGGCTTCCTTCAGCTGGGCAGGGAAGGTGAGGCTCACGCTGCCCACAGAGGCTGGTGATGACCTCAGGCACAGCCAGGCCATCTGTGGAGATCACCAGCCACAGCCACAGCACTTCCTGCTCTGGACCACCATGCCAGGTGCAGGCCTGTGGGCCAAGCGCTGGGCCCCAGGGCAAGAAGCAGATGCCAGGAGGTGTTCCATGTGATCATCACCCTTCCCCAAACACAGGGCGCAGAGAAAGCCAATAAGTGAGGAATTCATATGGGGATGGCAGGTTGTGTGATTAGCCTTTGAGCAGGAGGAGCCACTGGTCACTCCCAAGCAGGGGAGGCAAGGGCAGACCTAGCTTTCACATACTCTGCATCCATTTCTTTGCAAAGGACAGATAATATTATTCTTCCTGATGGATGAAATATATAAACCTACACATTCATCTGGGTAGATAGACATGCATACATATATATGAATATATACATTTTTATCTACTTATCTGTATGTGTACATATGTATATGTATGTATATATGTCTTACATTTCTTGACCTACTCATTTGTTGTGCATCTGTGTATATATCTGTGTATACGTATATGTGTATATATCTCTGCATACAAATCTGTATGTATATATGTGTATGTCTGTGTGTATATATATCTGTATGTATGTATATGTGTATATATCTACAAATATATCTATATATGTCTATGTGTATATATCTGGGTGTATATGTGTACATATATATATGAATGTATACATATATGTATATATATTACATTTTCTTGACCTACACATCTTTTGTGCATCTAGACTGATTCCATAACTTGGTGAATAGTGGAGCAATGGACATGGTTGTGTAAGTATCTTTACTGTAGCCTGACTTATAATCTTTGGAATAAATGCCCAAGAGTCATAACATAAAGTAGTTCATAAAGGAGTTCTTGTTTTAGTTTTTTATTTTTATTAATCTCTATATTCCTTTTCAGTATGGAAGGAAGAGTGTATTTAATTTTTATTTTACTAGAAACATTTTATTATTTTTTAAGAGAAAAATGAGTGCTTCTTTTAATGCATGGGTAGGATTCCTTTCAATGACTTTATTCCTTGTTAATAAAGCACTGAGCTCTTGACAATTCTGTCAGATGAATAGTGCTCTGAGAATCTTTATTAATTTTATTTATTGTTATTATTAAGGTGATATACACAGCAGTTACCATTTCCTAAGTCAAGATGAACACTTTTTTTTGGGGGGGGGGTGCTTGGGAGGCTTGGGCACTGTCCCTGAGCTCCTCAGCTCAAGGCTAGGGCTCTACCACTTGAGCCATAGCACTAGTTCCAGTTTTCTGGTGGTTAGTTAGAGATAAGAATCTCACAGACCTTCCTGCCCAGGCTGGCTTTGAACTGGGATCCTCAGATCTCAGCCTCCTGAGTAACTAGGATTATAGGCGTGAGCCACCGGCGCCTGGCTGAGTCCATTTCTTTATGAACAACATCCTCTCTTCCTTTGCTCTCTCTCAGTTTTTCCCTCCAGTCCCAGCCCACAGGTTGTATTTTCGACATAGGACATACTTCTTTTAAAGATTCTCACCCCTCATCAGGGAAGATGGCAAGACTTGCATACCTCCACCACCAGATGGCAGTGTCAGAATGTGAAGTCCTTGCCTGGGTGGGGAGGGGGTAGGGGGAGGTAGGGAGGTACCAGCATTCAACAAAGGGCCTGGAGGTCCTAGCCAGCCAGGGAGCATGTCCCCTGATCCTAAAACACATCAAAAAGGATCAAAACTTCGATTCACATCAGGGGTCTCTGAAGGCTGGGCCTATTCTTGCCTTCCCTGCTTACGAGTTCGCTGCCAGTGGCTCTTCTTGCTCAAAGGCTAATCACAAGACCTGCCACCCCCATATATTGGCTTTCTCTGTGCCCTGTTTGGGGGAGGTTGGTGATCACATGGAACACCTGTAGCCGGTGCCTCCTGGCATCTACTTCTGGTGCTGGGGCCCAGCCCTTGGCCTGCAGAACTGCACTCCAGAATTTCTGCTCTGGGGAATGTCACTGATCCATGGGGCTGGACACTCAGGAGCCTGAGCTCCACACGGTGTCAATAGTGAAATTCAAGGCACAGGCCTTTGTGTTTGTCTTCTCTGTACTGTCTCATTTGTCTAGACTACAAGAAATTTCCATAGCCTGGTGGTTTCTAAATGAGAAAGAGCTGTTTCTTATAGCTTTGGAGGTTGGAAGTCTGGATCAGGGTTATTTTCCAGGTCCTAGCACTCCTGTTCCATGTTCACTGTCTGTCCTCACATGGTGGAAGGGGTGAGGGATGCCCTTGCCGGGCCCTGCCCCAGCCCGTTATGTCTTTTTTGCACATGACACTAATATCATTCATGAGGCTGGAGCCCTCAGATCCCAATCACCTCACAAAAGCCACATTTCCAAATCCCCTCACCATGGTGCCCAGGATTCCCACTGTGAACATTGAAACACAGACACTCGTGTGAGCATCGAGATGCAGACACTGGGATGGTGGCCTGACCCTCTGTTGTGTGACTTCCCACCACATATTGTGCTCACTCCTGCCCATTTCTCATCCCAAAGATGGGTTCTCCCAATATCGGATGAGCTCAGAAGAGATCAGGCTGTCTGGGTCTTGCTGAAGGTAATGGATGAATGAGAGTCCCAGGAGACTGTTCCAAAAGAATGTTCTGGCTCTTTTTTTTTTTTCCAGAACAGAAATTGTAGGTCACTGCAGAAATCCCATTTATATTCATTTTGCTTTGTTTGAAATATGAAGAGATTAATGTTTTCTCATCTATCTATGGAGATTTCTTCACCCAGAGAGCAAATAAGCAAGATTTCTAAGTGCTCAAGCATTCTCAGTGCACTTCCTTCCATTCAGTGAAGACATGGAAGCAGGATTAAGGGAGTCTCTGTTAATTTCCAGCCCTCCATTCCACCCTCTTTCCCGAGGACCTACATGGTCCTGCCCAGGGTCTCAGAATTTCCTTTACATTCCAATTTATTTTTGTTTCAGTTCTGAGCTTGAACTCAGAGCCTGGGTTCTGTCCCTGAGCTACTATGCCCAAGGGGAGCACTCTACTCCATGAGCCACAGCTCCACTTCTGGCATCTTTTTGATGCTTAAGTGGAGATTAGAGTTTCGTGGATTTCCCTGTCCAGGTTGGCTTTGAGCTGTGTCCTCAGATATTAGATCCTAAGTAGGTAGGATTGCATTACAGCTGTGAGCCACTGGTGCCCAGCCCACACTGGTAGCTCACTCCTATAATCCCAGCTCAGATCTGGGGACTGTGACTTGAAGCCAGGCCAGGTAGAAAAGTTCATGAGAGTCCTTTGATCTCCAATTAGCCAACAAAAAACCAGAAGTGGACGTGTGGCTCAAGTGATAAAACATCAACCTTGAACATAAAAGTCAAGCAAGAGTGCAAATCCCAGAGTTCAGGCCCCAGTGCCCGTACAAAAACAATCAAACAGAAATAGACCTAAGTTTTTGCTCAGTAAAAACACCATTTGTGTGATTAGGTCAAAGAATCATTGTTCATTACTGGTTGGGTGTCTGAGTGGGTGAGTTGGGTGCATTGGGAAGTGTGAGAAGGGGTGCAGGGAGAGGACCAGGTGAAGTGCGTGGCCATCAAGGAGTTGAGGGATCCGGGACTGGGGTTTTGTTATCTAGCCTCACCCCACCCTTTTGTGTGAGTCATCTTGGTTTGTTATCTGCACAGCACAAGAACTTACAATGAATCTACTAGTGAAAGCAACCACAGCTTTTGTGCATGCACTACACCTTAGTAAGTTCTTTTTTTTAAATTAACTTCTTGCAAACCCAAGAGGAAGATGAATGAGTTGGTGAGAAAGGCAGCATTTGAAGGCAGGATGCCTCTGTCTCCTAAGAGGATTTGAATGTTTTCCAGATTCATGAAAGTAGCCATGAGGTGGTGTGAAACTGTTCCAGTGGGATCGCAGAAGAGTGGAATTCCTGGTGTTTAGGAAATCTGAGTGAAGACCGGGCTGCATAAGTGACTTGACTGCCAATCAAATAGAGAGACACCAGCTGAAAACATGTATGGTGAACAGCAAGCCATTAGTCATGTGGAAGGCTCAGGTCAAGGAGAACTTTCTGGAGGGTGGAAGAGTAAATCATATCTTCCTTTTTTGATGTAGGTGTGTGTGTGTGTGTGTGTGTGCATGTATGTGTACATGTGCGCGTGTGTGTGTGAAAGAGAGTCATCTAAAAACGAGTTCAGAAAACTAACTTTGAATAGCAGGTAGGGCCTGAGGGAGAGATTCATATTTCACCTAAGATCTCTGAAAAATCTTAATCTTTTGTAAGTCTAGTAATATTGTTCTGTCTAATACTCCTACCAGAGGAATCAGATATGGAAAAGAAGATGTTCTAGGCTTGGAGTTTTTTCTTAACAGGGCATATAAATCTCAGTCCTTTCAAAAGTATGGACATATATACCCTACTAAAGGCCTTTGAGATTCATGTGCTCAACTTCCACAGTGTTACAAGTAATGCCTGGCATATGCTGCACAAGCAATAACTGTGTTGGGCAAATCTCTAGAAGCTGAGTTATTGGGTGAAAGGTGTTCTGTATTTTGACAGAGCTTGACAACTTGTTCTTTTAAAATATGTTAATAATTTCTACTTTTACCAATGTGTAATTTGACACACATTATACCCTGGATGAACATAAATTCACACATTTAAAAATTGTGATTTTTTATTGAATAAGATGGAGGCTGTGTTTTCATGCTTATTGTTAATGTGCATTTCCTTTTGTATAAATTTATGTGAATTGTTTTACACCCTTTGCATCTTAACCTGTTGTACAACATGAATTGGCTCTTTCCAGCTTAAAGGTGACCTGCACTCTGGAGATCTAAGACAGATTGAAGTTTTGTGGTTCCTGGTGCTTGTAAAACTCTGAGTCATCTGAAACAAAAATAATCCTAAAGTAAAGTGGAACTGTTTATTGCTAGGCCTTTGCCTCAATCTTGGGCACCCGGGTGGCCCTGAGCCTAAGCTTTGAGGCTTCATGATGAGTCTGACTTTTTCAGAATTTACCTTTTCGTTGTGTTGGCAGCAAATATTTTCATTGTACAGACATTTTCATTTCTGCGTTTGCAAGTCTGATGATGTTATCTCTGGGACTCTGGGTCTGGTTCCTTTAGTGTTTTGAATGTTACCTGCCTTGCTGTGCGCACTGAGGAGCTGTGGATTGCCTGAGATGGGGAAGATGGTGAGGGCAAGTCTGTCCTACATGCAAACTTCCAGCCAGCCAGTTAAAACTTTCCCCACTCCTCCCTCTCAAGATAGAGATCGTCTGAGTTAGTTTGAGTGTTTAGGACATTTCATACCATTCAGGTAGAATGCCCAACTCTTGGGCTGTCTTCTTCCTGTTTGCTTCTATATAGAGCTTTGGCATTTAGATCTGACTTTTATGAGCAGTGCCAATGTGTTTGTTCAAGACTGTAGCTTTTCCCACATGTGGCAGAGAATTATAGAAGCAAACGTGCAAACGTCACTGCCACTACAAGGCAGAGGCTGTAGGTGCCTTGAGCACATGTGAGTCAGTTTTGTATGGCTGTCATGGAATACCTCACTCTTGGAAGTGTACATGGGAAGGAAGGGAATTTCTCATAGTTCTAGACACTGGAAGACGAGGATAAAGGGGGCCTCAGATGTGGGTCTGATGACGGCTCACTGTGCAGGTCTGAGGGGATGCCTGAACACAGCCTCCTCCTCCAGAGCAGAGGTGTGCTCCTCCTGGCCCGGCACTTCTGCTCCTCCCTCTGCCCAGCTCTTTTCAGGATGACATCCATCTGTCCACAAGAAACTTACCTGGCCCCTCTCTGTAGCTTGCATCGTCAGGCGTGGCTGCCTGGGAGGTCAGGTGTGGAGGGGAGCTCGGGAGAGAGAGCATGCGAGTTCAGACTGAGCAGCAGCAGCACATTATCAGCTCTCACCGGCATAACCAGGCCTTCAGATAGAAGGCACAGGGCCGTACTTCCTAACAGGAGAATTTAGTTTGCAGTGCTAGTTAAACCAATGACATAGAACTTCTTTTTTAAAATTGAAACTCCTCCTAAAACACTTTGTGTTTTATGAGGAATATTTTTTGCCCACAACCTGGTAGGCACTCCTGCTGCTGCTTGTCGAGCTGAGCTAAGAGCATGGTTGGGGAGGATGCTCCCACCCTAAGCAAAGTAGCTCCCACAAGGCTCCCAATCTCCCCTCCTAGCACACCCCTGCCCCCATTCTTTCCTCTTCGGTCTCTGAACCATTCTCTTCTGTTCATTTCCTTTCATTGCAAAATGCTGATTGCAAACCAGTTTTCCTCTTTAACACAGATTTTTTAATCTTTAAAATTACCCTGAAGTAGCTATGCAAAGGGGTTTCAATTTAACATGTCAGTTTACAAATACAATTTACCATTACTAATGTCACCCTCTCATCATTCTCCCCTATCTCCCCCTACCACACTCAGCCCCTCAGTTTTCCTAATTCCATGTGCATACATGTGCATGGAATACCATGACTGCACTCTCCCACCCTGTCTCTCTTTATCCCTCTGCCCCCCTCCCCGGGACTTCAGCCCTCCACTCGACCACCAGGAGTCCCAGCTCCCTGGAAGGCATTTTGCTAAACTGCCTGTGTGTTATGCATCTGCTAGGGCTCCAGGCATTTCACTTATGTCTGAATCTTCATAATGATTATGTAGGTAACAAAACCCATGATGAGAAGAAAGGCTACAACACAGTCAAATGAAAGGGAACTGAGAACCACAAGATTAGTGCAAGCTATCAAAACCAAATGGGAGGCTGGTTGGGTGGGTGCAGTGAGGGTAGTGGGGCTGGGTGCGGGACGCTTAGCTGGCAGGGTGCTCCTGAGTCCCCGATGCAGCCCCCAATGAGCCCCCAGTATTTTCCTTATATGATCGGGCCCTTTGTGGGCGGCGCCGCTTGCCCGGGCCTGAGAGGATTATAAGACGGTGCCTGGCGAAGTGGGGTCCGGGGGACTTGGAGAGGGGAGAGAAGGGGTGAGGGCGAGAGGTTGGGGCTGAGACTGAGGGAGGCCTGGTGAGGGGCCCACCACCGGGAACTGCGAGCCCTGCCGATGATGAAGTGACATCTGTGCGATCTGAGTTCTGGGAACCAGACGATGGAGTGTGCGAGCCCACTGAGGCCGGAAAAACAAAAACAAACAAACAAACAAAAAAACACCAAATGGGATAAACTCAAGAGCAACACTGGTTTAAAAACTTCAAACATTTACATTGTGCAGAACTTTGTGGTGTGTGCTCGAGAGAGAGAGCACATTTTATACTGGTAGTGGGGCTTGAACTCAGATTCTCATGCTCTTGCTTGGTTTTTCTTTTAAACTTAATACTGGAATTCTATCACCTGAACAATATTGCTTGAGCCATACCTCCATCCTGGTTAACTGGAGATAACTTGATTTATCTTCCCAGATTAGTGTAGAACCAGGATCCTCTTGAGTAGGATTACAGGTATGAACCCACTTGCTTTATATAGCACTTCTTTTTTCTTTCTTGGGGGGGAGGGGCAGGGCTTGAACTCAGGATATGGAAACTGTCCTTAAGCTTCTTTTGCTCAAGGCTAGCACTCTACCACTTAAGCCATAGTGCCACTTTCTGAGTGGTTTCTGGGCAATAAGTCCCATGGACTGTCCTGCCTGGGCTGGCTTCAAACCCCAATCCTCAGATTTCAGTCTCCCGAGTAGCTAGGAGTACAGGCGTGAGCCACAAGCACCTGGTAGACTTTTGTATTTTATTCTTTCAGCCTTCCTGGCTATTTCTGGCTGCCTGATCAGCAGCCACGGCACTCTGCCTCCTCTCGCCATAGTGGGGACTACCTTCTTCTCAGTATCTCCTCTTCCCTCTTTTACCACATCCTTCAACCTCTGCCTACATTATGGGTGGGTAGACAGGGGTTGGAGTGAAAAGTAATTTGATTTTTCTAAAAATCCAAATGGGAATTCCAGGACCAGTATTTTTTGACTCCAAATAATAAAAGCGATGGTAGAAGGAACCCCAGCCCTCTTTGCCAGTAACTGTGAGTACAATGTTCCCACATCCCAGGAGTTCTACAGTTTTTTTCCTGAATAAAATCTATGCCACACCTGAAATCTTAGCTACTCAGGAGGCTGAGATCTGAAGATCACAGTGTAAAGCCAGTGTGGGCATGAAAGTCAGAGAGACTCTTATGTCCAATTAACCACCAAAAGCCAGAAGTAGAGCTATGGCTTGAGTGGTAGAGCACCAGCCTTGAGCACAAAAGCTTAGGGACAGTGCCCAGGCCCCAAGTTCAAGCCCCAGCATGGACACACACACACACACACACGCACACACACGCACCATCACCAAAACTAACAAATAAATAAATTAGTCAGGTTCAGGATCTAGCAGTTTCTGTTACCTGTTCCTTCCCTGGGGAGGGCCCAGGTACAGCCGTGGAGACACAGGGAGTATTTGATCCTGCTGGGTAATAGTGCAATCTGTTAGTGCCAGATTACGTGTATGGATGTTCTCCTTTTTAGGCATTTTACCACTGGATTCTTCCAGTTTGGGCTCCCAGACTCCAGCAGGACCACAGCAAAAGTAGTCAAAACGAGGACATTAGGCTTAGCCACACAGGAGCCATCATGTCCACTCTAGAAGAACCCAGACTCTTTAGTCTCCCAGTCCTCTGGAGTCAGGAGCTGTCCGGCCAGAGCCTCAGACCAAACAGATTAGTGGTAACATAAGCAAGATGGCAGAATAGGCCGCTGAAGTCGGGGAGGTCAGTATTCCCCAGACAAATGTCTGACTCCTCCAGTGTTTATTTACTTTTACAGCATTGGCGGCACTGGATGAGGGGCTGAGAGAGGCAGCAGCTGGATGGAGAGGCCTTTTCCACCCTTGCCTCTGCCCTCACACGGACATGACTTCTAATTCATTGTAAGGGAAGCACATTTTTCTGATCATCCTCCCCAACAAACAAACAAATAAACAAGCCTACAAGCAACAGCAGCAGCAACAACCCTTGGATGCCAGAAAAATAAATCATAGCTTCAAACAAAAGAAAACTCCTATTTAAGTGAGATTAATTATATTCCAACATGTCTTATGTATATTAGCAATATTAACCCATATAAAACCATTTTCCCATAAATTAAAGATTTATATTTCAGAGGTACCTCTTTTTTAATGTCAGGGGAGGTTTAATAAATAGAAAACAGACATAAGAACAAGTAGTAACATTTGAAAGGGAAAGGGGCTGTTTCAAGGGAGAAGTATTGCAGCCATAATTCCATGCCATAAACAAATTAGAGAATATTGAACACACATATGCCCTTTCTTGCATTAGTTTTCTCAGGGTTATTTAGCCAGGCTGGAAACCAAAACCCTGAAATTAAAGCCAAGATAACATAGATAGAGTAAGACTTTTCTCTCTAATAATTCTCTAATTATCTGTCTATCTTAGATCAACAAACATGCTGTGTCTGCCAGGTTAAAATGTTTAGATTAGTCTGTGTTCACACAAACCATTTTTAATTTTCTAGAGTAGGAGAACATCACAAACAAACTGATACCCTCCCTTCCATTGTCCCACTTTCAGACTATCTTTCTACCTGCCCTCCAGGACTTTTCCAGAAAGATGTTGTCAAAGCATTGTTACCAGAGTTATCACTAAGCACTTGTATATGGCCATGAGGGAGGAGATCAAGTTACTGTATTCATCTAAATGAAGAGATTAAATGGGCATTGGATTCTATTCAACCTCAGGGTCTCTGATGGGCGAAATCTAGGTTCATTCTGACACCTCTCCCTGTTATTCCCATGCCCACTCTTTGAAATTTGAGGTCTCCCCAGGAGACCACTCCTCTTTGTGTAGAAAGCAGAGCAGAGGAAAAGGAGCCCAGCTCTGGTAAGAGAACTTCTCACTATTACAGAACTGCCTTCACTTGAGCCCATCAAGGGGAGGGGCCAGGGAGAGGAAGGAAATGCCAAAATAATATGGTGGCGAAAAGAATATGTGCATGGAAAGGGAGCAGAATGTTTAGAGCTAAAGAACTATGTAGGGGGGAGAATAAGAATGCAATAGATTGTGTTCTTATGGTATTGAATTAGAGGGAAAGGAAAGATAGGAAGAAAGAAGGGAGAAAGGAAGGAAAGGAAAGAGAGAGGGAGGGAAAGAGAGAGTGTGTGTGTTTTCAATTGCCCAACTCTTTTCTAGGTAATGTGATTACAGCAGTGAAGGAAAAAAGACACAGTTCTTCTGATCCTAAAGAATTAGAGACTGGGATCTTTTTTATAGGAGTGATTTTTAAAAATCTTATTTAGTGCATTTTTTCTTGCACGTCTTCAGTGTACTGAGCCTGAGATGATAGAGCTGGATTCTGGGCGACCCCTTCTCCCCCCCACCCCACCCAGTGAGCTCTTATGCTAGTGCACAGATGGGGTGGAGGTACTTCCCACAAAGATCTTCCCAGTGACCCAGGTCTCTAGAGGAAAGGAGCTGTGTGAAGAATGACTGAGGCAGAAAGGACAGAGGCATCCAGGGAGTCAGGGTGCCTGGAGCACTGGGGAGCACTGGTACATGCAGGGGGCCAGCATGCCTGGAGCACTGGGAGCACTGTGCATGCAGGGGAGCCAGAGTGCCTGGAGCACTGAGGAGCACTAGGGCATGCAGGAAGCCAGGGTGCCTGGAGCACTGGGGAGCACTGTGCATGCAGGGAGCCAGGGCGCCTGGAGCACTGGGGAGCACTGGTACATGCAGAGGGCCAGCATGCCTGGAGCACTGAGAGAATGTGCATGCAGGGAAGCTAGAGTGCCTGGAGGACTGAGGAGCACTAGAGCATGCAGGAAGCCAGGGTGCCTGGAGCATCAGAGAGCACTGGGGAATGCAGGGACCCAGGGCACCTGGAGCACTGGGGAGCACTGGTACATGCAGGGGGCCAGCATGCCTGGAGCACTGGGGAGCATTGTACATGCAGGGAGCCAGGGTGCCTGGAGCACTGGGGAGCACTGGGGAATGCAGGGAGCCAGGGAGCCTGGAGCATTGGGGAGCATTGTGCATGCAGGGAGCCAGGGTGCCTGGAGCACTGAGGAGCACTGTGCTTGCAGGGAGCCAGGGAACCTGGGGCACTGCGGGGGGGGGGGGCGCACTGGGGCATGCAGGGGAGCCAGGATACCTGGAGCACTAAGGAGCACAGTGCTTGCAGGGAGCCACTGTGCCTGGAGCACTGAGGAACACTGAGACATGCGGGGAACCAGGGTGCCTGGAGCACTGAGGAGCACTCTGCATGCAGGGAGCCAGGATGCCTGGAGCACTGGGGAGCACTGAGAGCACATGGAGACGAACCTGATGCTGTGCACACGTACTGAATACCATGCCAGTGACGATTACGGTGATGAGAGGAGAGGGTCTAGGTGCAAAACTGTAGAATTTGAAAGAGGCCAAAGGGTTTTCAGCACCATGTCTTCATTTTTAGTGAGATTAAAGAATTTCCACCACAAAGCTACTGATTCAATCGTGTATCTTTTGTCTACAAACCAAAACTATGGAAAATGTTTAAAGGACCTTGTTATCTGGACCATAATCAACTTTGTAATCTAATATTTTAATTGATTTGAGCATTAGAAAAGGCCCCCTTCTCCAATGTATCTTACTGCTTTTGAATAGAAAATGATTACAATATAAGATTCTTTTAAACAAAAAAATAACTTCATTGAGACATTTAGATACCAAAATGTCAATTAAGTTAAGTACACAAGTTCAGTGACTTTACATTGGTTTGAGTGACCGAGTTGTGGAATCATTAGCACAATCTGAACACAAGTGTTTTAGGACACTTTGATTACCTGAAAAATGTCCCTTATTATGTTTGTATAAATCCCTATTTGCCTTTTCTTGTATGTGGTCCATACATCTGATGTCTAGTCAAATTTGTGCTTAGTATATCAATAATACATTCCACTATATTTCATATAAAAAGCATTTCAAACATTTTGCTTACTCATAATTTTAATAAGCATCGCTTAACCTTGTTAGATGTTATCATCTTTGGCACATCGAATCTTCCAGTCCATGAACATACTATACACTACTATTCATTAGTTTTTCCTTTATTTCACTAGCATTTTGTAATTTTCAGTACACAAGACTTGCGCACCTAATTATTCCATTGTCATTGCCCTTTGAGACTGCATTGTTAATTTGACTTTCCTGTATCATTCATCCTGCTTGCGATGGGCTCTGGCAAAGACATCCTGGCAAGGAGGAGAGGCTGTTGGGATGCCTGGCTAAGGACCTGGAGATGTATTCTCAGATCCTGCCTTTGCCTCTTTCTGCTCTGCATCCCAGGCCAGGCACTGAGCCTCAAGTCATTGTTTCTACTTTTCTTATTGATGTCAGAACAACTCAAGTCATATTCCCCACGCAAATTATTATTGTTACTCTGTCCTTTGGAGATTTCTAGTTTGGAATAAAAGCTACCATGTTATAATGAACCACTCTGCAAAAGAAGGCCAAAGCCCATAAAACAGTATACAAGAAGAAAGAACAACAAAATCACCTGCAGCTTGACCTGTGTAAGAAATGAGTAGAAACTGGAGAGAAGCTGTGATGAAATCACAGAAGTTTGAACAACAGGATGATGAGAAATTCAGTTCTGGATGTTGGCATTACAGAATGGAAAGCTATCTAATACTAAATTCAATTGTTGATATTTCTCTTTCTCTCTCACATCCACCCCCCCCATCTCTTTACTGTTATCTGCTATTGTTACTGAAAATTCTAAGCCTGGAATACAAAAAAGATTTAGGTAGGTAGGCCATAGAACCTGTATAACAGGGAAGTAGATGAAATCAAACAAACAAGACCAGATTTCATACCTATAAGCACAAGAAAAGAAAAAAAATCTATTTGTGTGTGTTTGTGTTTATGTGTGTTGGTCCTGGGGCTTGAACTCAGGGCCTAGGATTTGTCCCTGAGTTGTTTTTCTGGTTTATTTTATTTTGCTGACAGTACTAGAGCATAGCTCCATTTCCTGCTTTTTGGTGATAAGAGTCTCATGGACTTTCCTACTTGGACTGGCTTTGAACTGTGTTCCTCAGGTCAGCCTCCTGAGCCACCATTGCACAGCAAGAACAATCTTTTATGAGATTTACCTTGGCTCTCCTTCTTATGTGAGGGTCAGTGAAGTTCCAGAGCAGCTATACATAAACTGGGTGACCGACTCCAGGAGCCAAACAGCGTATTGCTTGATTTCCATACTTGTGATAGTGGGACAACACACATACTTACTTAACAGGCTTGTGTTGTCTGATATACAAGACATGATCCAACATGACCTGGGCTCATATTAGAATCAGATGGTTTAATTATTCCCAGGGACATGAATTATTTATTGAACCTCTTGCAGCTCATGGAGTAATGCTGAGTGTATAGCAGACTGTGGGGGAGTGCCCAGAGACTGAACTGAAGAAGTTAATGTGGGCAATTTCTGCCAGATGGTAAATCCTTAATATTTCTGCTGAATGATTAAATGCTATCATTCGATGTGACTGATTAAGCTTACCACTATACACATCCACTTGAAATCCCCACATCTGTTTAAAGGAATCAGCCAAAATCCTTTTAAGATATGGATGTGAGAGAGAGATGGGAAGAAGATGAGGATTATGTCAAGTTACCTGTGGAACAATGTCCTCATCATGCCCTGCAGTGCAGGCCCGTTTCTCATGACCTCTGCACTGCAAACAGCTTTCAAGAAAAAGACTTGTTCAAAACACTACAATTCATGTGAAGCTAGAATTTAATTGTACTTAGGGAGACTTTGTATGAACCGTATGCAATTATCTTGTTGTCTAGGTTTCCTATGATACGGTCACTTGTAAACGAACCCGAGAACTGAACAAGGACCCAGGCTGAGAACCCCACGATAAGGGAAGTTGCCTAACACAAACCAGGCCTTTGACATTTGTTATGTAGAGGGTCTTTTAATGGTCAAAATATTTGCTTTTCTTTCCGATTCCTTCCAAGAGAGTTTATCTTAACAAAAGAGCTGGCTGGAACTTTTCAGTGGGACTGCGATTAGTCATACAAAGTTGCTGCGGTCTTTTCTCAAATTTTTCTCAAGCAGCATTGGTAGAATTCTGTCAGAGGGCTGAGCAGGGAGTGTAGGAAAGCGAGGGTGGGCTTCCAGCAGCCATGAGCCCAGTCCTCATGCGTGAGCAGTAGGACGCCTCTGTTGTGCAGGTGTGTGGGAGGATCACATGAGAATGATGTCAGTGACTTCCTGTGGTGTGTAAGATCTGCACAAATGTTCATTCCATCATCCCCTGGTGCAGATCCTAAAATGCCTCACTGCTGATGAGGATGTGAACACTAGCACATCTGTGGTCCACTATTAGCCAGGTGAACACCAAGTCAGGTATATAGAATCTCATACATGAGAGAAAGAAATACCAAAGAGAAACTTTTCTGTCTCTCAGATTCAGTGTGTGTGTGTGCATGCATGTGTGTGTGGGTGCATGTGAGCTGTTCCTGGAGCTTGAACTCAGGGCTCTGCACTGTCTTTGAAGGTGTTTGCTCAAGGCTAGCACTCCAGCACTTGAGTCACAGCTCCATTTCTGTCTTAAGAAAAAGTAATTGAAGTTAAGACTGTCCTAGACTTTCCTGCCCAGGCTGACTTTAAACCATGATCTTCAGATCCCAGCCTCCTGAGTAGCTAGGGTTACAGACATGCGCCACCTGCACCTGGCCAGATTCAGTTTTTAATAACAATAACAAAAAGGGCCCATAAAGTTCATGACTTACGGATTACACTCATGAAAAAATTACCAAAATGTTCACATTTGAAAAGACGAATGACACTTTTTAAAACCTTCTTTCTTTATGCCGACAATTGACATAATTGACATAATTGAATTGATATTTCTGTGAATTAATATTTCTATTAAAATACATGAATTCAGACTCCTTTTTCAAAATTGTAATGGAAGATTAGCTCTCCCAAAGTCACACCTTTCATTTATATCAGACTGGCAAGAGACGCTCCTCCCAGTGAGCCCATCCCATCTTGCTTTCTTCACAGCAGGAGGAAACAAACTGAAGGTGTGCTAGCTCTTCAGAGCAGGAGCGGCCCAGGGTGGGTGTCCCGGCCAGGGTGCACACAGCAAGGGACCCAGCAGAGACGGGGGGGGGGGGGGGGGGCATCCTGTCAAAGCCCACCAGGCTGTAGAGGCCTTGCCTCAGATCCCTGGTGTTCATCCTAGCGATCAACACACTAGCCTGGCTGGTAAACCTCACTTTTCTGATGCCAGTCTGCTGCTGGGTCCCCACTCAGGGAGCAAGTTAACTCTTTCCGATTCTCAGCCATCCCAGAATGGAGAGGAGAAGCCTTGGGTTTGGATCTGCCCATGGAAGGCCACAGGGGCCCTTGCATAGGCCTTTGGCTAAGCTTTTGCAGCTTGTGATTCCTGAAATCAATCTGCAGTTTAAACTTGAGAAGGAAGGCCACTGATCCACGGAGACCAAACACTTCCTGTGTGCATGTGTGGTTCCATGCGGGCACCCCCACACCCAGAGCAGAGGGTGGGGATGGCTGAGGGCCTGTGCGACCTCCACGGCAGGCCCATGCTGCCTTCTGTGGAGGCCGCCTTAATTTAGGCTCCAGTGTGCAGGCACCAGTGCAGCCGGCACCACAGCACCTCAGCTGGAAGAGACCTTCAACTTAAGTCAGTAAATGAGATGAATGAACGAGTGAATTCCAGTAAGCCCCACACCCTTGGATGTTAAGTCTTGAATATTCATCTGCCAAATACAGCCAGCCTTACCTGCAGGACAGACTTCTCTGGATGGGAAGTCCTGTCTGCAGGGCCCGAGAAAGCTGGAGGGCGAGTTCCCAACAGCTCTTGGCTCTGCGCTTGTGCTAAGATGCTGCTCTCCTGCACTGGGCTCTTTTTTTTTTTTTTTTTTCTCTCAAATTTTTATTATCAAACTGACGTACAGAGAGGTTACAGTATCATACGTTGGGCATTGGATACATTTCTTGTACTGTTTGTTGCCTTGTCCCTCATGCCCCCCTCCCTCCCCCCCTTTCCCTCCCCCCCCCCAGTTGTGCACTGGGCTCTTATGTCATTGAGAAAAGTCTACAATAACCAAAGTCAAGCAGCTGGGTACTAAGCTTGGTGAGAGGTTGCTGCTCACACACGGTAGCTCACACACGGTAGCTGGTGATATAATGCATGCTGCATGTTTCTGACAGTGAAGGAGTGCACTGGAATAGTTAAGACCAGGCCATCTCAAAATCAGCCATGCTTATAGACTGCATACTTCACCTGAAGTTTTGAGGAGCCTGAAGCTCTAGGAGAAGCCACAGGTCCCAGCTTTCCCCATGTGCTGCAAGCCATAAACACTGCTGCAGGAAGGGTTTCCCACACCAAGGCTTTCCATTCACAGCCATGCTCACCAGTGGGTTTTGGTGGGTCTTGGGTGTGGAGAGCACAAATAAGCAAACTCTGAAGTCTTTCTTCCAGGAAGTCCATCTTCCAGGCGTTGCTACACTGCTACCGCGGGTCTCTCAGTAACACCCCTAGAACTTACTATCCATGCTCAGAGGCCTGTTCCCTGTTATCCCTTCACAGAGCTACTGTTCTGTGTGTAAAACATATAAAAGCCTCATGTGCTAGCCATTTCTGCAGACTTCTCCCTTGTGAAGCTCCCCATGTACATGGAAAGTGACTAGGTCAACGTTTTTCTCCTGTTAATTATCATGTGTATTAATTTGCTTCTCAGATCCAGCCAAGAGAACTACAAGGAAGACTAGAATCTTTCTCTTCTATACTGTGCAATTGTGGGGAGCCCTGCTGGTTCTGCTCTTGCTATTGCCTTGGTGTTGTTCTAGCTGCAAAGATCGTGTAGTCTCCACCCTGCTCAGACCTGACAGGTGGCATACCATAGGGAACTGGAGCCTTGCCTTAGACTTCCTCCCCTCACCACAGGGAACCATACCTCATGGTCCATTTCCTTCCCTCTGATCATTCTATTACTACAGTCCACCAACATAGAAAACGCCTGTAGATCTCATAAAACCAAAGATATGATGCAAAGATATTGTTGCAAGCCACCTCAGCTCGATTTTGAAGTGCTTGTATCCATGTGTTGGGTGCGCTGCATGCAGCTGTGTGTTCTCTGGACTCTGCCTCTTGCTGGGGACTTGGGATTGCCTTCCTGCTCTGGCTTCCTTTTACCCTCAAGGATTTGTACTCTACTAGCTATGGGGACCCAGCTAGTCCCAAGCTCTCTCCATCTTGTTTTATCTGGGGATGATTCTTTTGGTTTCCTACTGATAGCCATGGCGGCCTCAGCTCTCCTTACTTCCCCTCTTTTTATTCTCCATTCTTCCCACTAGGCTGCTGGATGAGTTTCACAAAATGATCTCCAGCTTGGGAGAAGTTATTGGAGTTAAAGCATATCACACTCATCTGTCTCCATTCAATGTTACTTTCTGGCAGATCTTCTCTCTTTAATCTTGGTGTTTTTGGTCCCATCTTTTGCCTGTTGGGCTTCATGGTGCTCCTCCTCTGAGCTGGCTCCTCAGTGCTCCCCACTTTGTCCTGAGAAAGGTCTTTGGCTGTCAAGATTGGAGGATGTATGGGTGGGTGGATTAGGGTGGGCATGATCTAGCACAGACTTCTTGATTTCTCCCACAGATGCTGGACGGAGGCCCCTGTTCCTTTCGATTCTCTTGCCAGCCCAGTGCCCCAGGCTACAGAAGGTCCGGCTGGGTTGCTTCTCTGTTCTTGGCTTCTCAGGACCCCTGCTCCTTCACAGGCCTTACCTGCTCCAAGCTCTTCCTTTCTGCTCTCCTGTCAGGATCCATCTGTTTTTGTGGGTTTCAGCCTCTGATCCTTATCTGTCTCCTGACCCCAAAGTTTTAGCTCTTAGTTTTGGATTTTATCTACCGTTGATCTAAATGACAATTGAAGAGAGATTCTTCAGAGTACCATCATAATTCCTGAAGGTATTAAATAAAACAAATGTTTAGAATAGCATCTCAGAGGAAGTACAGGAGTGATAGTAAACAACTTTGGGTGTATTTAGGGAGATTGAGAGAAAGGGAACATTTGAAATGCTAAAGGGCAAGGCTGAAGAAAGCCACTTGCAGACAAAGTGGCAGGGGTTGGTGGTGGCTGGTTGTCTGAGAGTTCCCTCAAGGGCAGCTCAATTGAGTTGGT
Source organism: Perognathus longimembris pacificus (assembly GCF_023159225.1). Taxonomy (NCBI): domain Eukaryota; kingdom Metazoa; phylum Chordata; class Mammalia; order Rodentia; family Heteromyidae; genus Perognathus; species Perognathus longimembris. The sequence goes on along the minus strand of NC_063162.1, from coordinate 66,459,811 downwards.
GCAGTCTTTCAGAATGTCAAAGATAAACTTTGTTACAGAACTTGGTGCATACGCGCAGATGTGCAAGGCAAGGGGTGCGTGTGGAATGAGAAGGAATCTTTGGTGCTTGAGAAAATACTTATCTCAGATGGGCAGTCATGAGTGTGCCCCTCCCTAAGCTGCTGGGCCTCATTTTCTGGTCTGACAGGAATGACTTAATCTTGGTATCAATTTCCATGCTATCCAATCAAACCTACACATCAACCAAGTTTTCTTTTCCATAACATTATTGGTATTTAATGCCATATTACACTGCCAATAATGCCTTGAAAAATGTTGAATCATCATGTGGTGTTGGAATTCTCTGCCTCTTCCTGCTTCACTTCCTCTTGCAGTATCAATGAGAAGAATCTAATTTGTCCAAGTTAAAAGCAACTGCATTTGTGCTTTTCAAATGCCATTCCAACCTCCTTCTCCAGTTTTGACATTCAAATTCTGTGTATTTGCTTTTTATTTAGTAGCTTAGTTACTATTTTATGAGAATAGTTCTATGATTTTCCTTTTCTGATCTGTAATGATTATATTTTTATATCAGTTGAGTTTGCTTGGTAAAATTAAGATGGTATTCCTTTATTTTTTAATATGGTCCAAGATTTATTTTTATTTTTATTTTTTGCCAGTCCTGGGCCTTGGACTCAGGGCCTGAGCACTGTCCCTGACTTCTTTTTGCTCAAGGCTAGCACTCTGCCACTTGAGCCACAGCGCCACTTTTGGCCATTTTCTATATATGTGGTGCCGGGGAATCGAACTGAGAGCTTCATGTATAGGAGGCAAGCACTCTTGCCACTAGGCCATATTCCCAGCCCCCAAGATATTTTTTATGATTTAGAAATGCAGATAAAATTAGTGTCTTTAACTCTTTCTGGCTATGAACTTTTTGAAGGCTAGAAATTTCTCCTAGAAATTTCCACCTCTGTTTTGGTTATTCTTTCTCAAAAATTTTTAAAATCACTTGGTTTCAGATCACAAAATGTTTAACAAGAACTAGGAAATACAGGCCTTATTTCTGAGGTGCTCATGGGGTGTTTAACCGAGTCAGCAGCTGCCTGCTGTGCAGGTGTCCCCCTGGAGCAGTCTCAGCCCAGTCCACATGGAGCAGCTGAGGAAAACTGACACTTGAACTTGACTCTTAATTGTAACTCTTGTGCTCTAGTTTCTGCTTCCCATAGCCAAGTCTGGTGACTACTGTTTGTATTAATTATTATTTCCAAGTTGTTCAAGGAAATAGCTCAGAGAACAGTACATTCTTAAATGGTGGGGATATTTCCTTCCAAGACTGCCCTAGTCGGTGCAGAAAGTTTCCCTGACGTTACTGCACTGAGCAAAGCTCCCAGGGTCCCAGCCGCCAGCCCGGCCCCGCGTGGACAGCCTGATCCGATTTCATTTGGTTATTCTACATCCTCTCAAGCCTTTGTTGTGTCTGGGACTTCAAAGTCAGGTGGCCTGTTTCCCAGATACGTGGTTGGCAATTGCATTCCCAACATACCCACATGGCCTCAAAGCCAGAAGTTCCGTTGGCATCTTTCTCTAGATTTTTGTCTCATTGATGTTTTTCACAGTATTCTAGTTTTTAATTGTCATGGAAAGCCATTGTCGTTCAACAACTTTTTTTTTTTTCTTTCTCATAGCCAGGGCTTGGTGGGCAAGGCCACTGTTTTCCCAGTCCATCCCTGCCAGTCATGGGTGCAGGTTGAGAGGAAGGTTGGGGGTAACTGCCGATTGAAACAGGAAGTTTCTGCCAGTGGTTGCCCAGCCCACAGGTGCTGCCTCCCCACCTGGCCACTTAGGAAGTTTAACTAGATAGGACTCTTGGAGGATTCTAGAATCTTTCACAGCTTTGCCAAGCATTTTGCTCAGTGACTTCTAAAACACAGTCCCTTACCAAGATGGCTGATTTTGATTGCAGAATTTGGAATCTGATGCAGTGTCTTGGTACTTTCAGGCAGCTATCATGAAGTACTCAGTCAGAGTGGCCTTGACTCACCACACTTCTGTTCTCATGGCTCTTGAAGTGGAAGGTCCAGTGCTAGCCCGCCAGCTGGGCTGGGTTCTAGCGAGGGTCCTCTTCTGGCTGCAGAGTCCCCCTTCCTGTGGTGTTCTCATGTGGGGAAAAGAAGCCAAGAGGGAACTTGGGGATCTCTTTCATAAGGCCCATCTTTTGTAAAGGATTCATTTCACCTTCCAAAAGGCTCACTTGATATTGTCAGCTGGGGAAGATTACAGAATAGGAGTTAGGGCTACACAGCATTCAGCCCATTTTACCTGTGGGTCATCACCTACATGGCTGTGTGACCTTGAGAAGGGCAAGCGAGGTCCTCAAGAGCCAGCCTCTTTTCCTGTGCCCTGTGCCTGGCTCTGAGCCCTGCACTGAATGTCCCTTGATGGATGAGAAGACCCTGCAGGCAGCCTCACCCATGGCAGGAATGCCTCCCTATGAAGCAGGAGGACTGGAACTCGGTGTTCTGAGTTTGCCAGCTCCTCAGACCCCACTCTCTGCCTTCTTGTTCCTGTGGCACTGATGCAGATGTATGGCCTACAGAGTTGCTCTGGGCATTCTCACACAAGGGTCACTTTTGAGTGGTCTCCCACAGAAGCCCCCAGCACACACATGCGGTGCTCACACCTCCTTTTCCATCTTCTTCATGGTGTGGCAGACAGGTGGATGGTGGACACTTAGGGAAACTCAGGATGTGAGCCAATGTCTTCAAAACTAAAAAAAAAGAATCACATTTACTCACCAAATCAAACAACTCCAAGTGCAACCTTTAGAGATGTTTTACAAAACATAGTATTTTTCTTTCTTTCTTAGGAAGTTCCTGTAATTCTTAAGCATTTCAAGAACTTTATGGTTGCTTCTTGTTATTTCATTGCTTGCGCCCGGAATAAAGTTTATACATGGAACATAAATTCAATTGTACACTTGAGTTTATTGCTCTGTGAACAGAGGCTCTAGTACTGATACAGGACTTTGGGATTTATTTACACAGAGAGACCCACACACTAGGCTGGGGGAGGCTGTCCAAGGGCCTTTTTCTTCCATCTGACTCATTCACAAGAGATTTAACTATTTCCAGTTATGTCTAAAAACAAGAACTGTGTCAAATGGTATCACAGCCTAGGGAAAACAAATTGGGGTCTATACTTCCTAAAGTTTCTCATAGAGCAGGTCTTTAAAAAAGCGAATGTTGATTTCTAGATTTGTTTTGTCTATATTAAAAGTTAACCAAGTCAAAATAGTCTTGCTTCTAGGTGGGTTTTGTGACATTTAAATCATATTAATTTGTATATTTATGGGTGATTGACTCCTCTGTGATCGAGTCCAATGGCTTGCTCTAAGAAGAGTGGGGACTTGCTGTGGAATGGTGTGCTGGGCTGTCTACCTGATGCTGTGATTTGCACTCTCAGAAGTCTGTGCCTCTGATCTGACAAAGAAGTTTAAGCTTGAAATTATACCTATTGTATTTTTCACTTTGTAGGATTTACTAAACTTTGTTAAAATATCACTTTCAAATGACATTATATTAATCATATTATTAAAAATAAGCATGATAATAAAAACAATTAGTCAGGTGCTGGCAGCTTATACCCGTTAACCCTAGCTTCTCAGGAGGCTGAGATTTGAGGATCACAGTTCAAAGCCAGCCCAGGCAGCAAAGTTCTCATGAGCCTCTTATCTCCAATTATCCACTCAAACTCTGAAAGTAGAGCTATGGATCAAAGTGGTAGAGCACTAGCCTTGAGAAAAAGAGCTCAGGGACCGCACCCAGGCCCCGAGTTCAAGCCTCACAACTGACACAAAAAAATATTACGCTCCTATTGTGCTTGGTACTGAGTGCTAAGGCCTAGGATGACTAGTGATGGACATACATTTGTAATCAGCTTTCTTACTTCCATCTGGAGGGCAAATCTTACTCCCAGGCAAAAAGTTCTAAAAAGGAGAAAGTGGAGGCATGACTAAAATGGAAGAATGCCAGACTTGAATGAAAAAACCTAGTAGAATGCAAGGTTCTGAGTTCAAGTCCCTGTACCTACTCACAGACACAAACACATAGGCAGACAGACACACACACAGAGAAATGAAAGTTCTAGAAAAGGGTAGCACTAAGAGAGTAAAGGCAGAAAACCAGATGATAAAGGAGGCAGGCCCAGGTCCCAAAAAGATATCTTTTTACTTCACTTGTGAGGCATGCATGCGCATGCATGCTCAATGAGATCACAAATGGTTTCAAGTTCCAAACTCTATTGTCCTCAAGGAGTTGAGTTTTTACATGGAAATTTATCTGGGCTGAATGCCACCACTGCTCCTCAATGTACTGAAACTTATGCTTACCTTTGAGGTTGCTGGATGGCAATGTGGTAGAGTTGATTTGTGGAAAGCATGAATATAGAATACCTAAAATATGGATGAAATCTATTTGTATATTTGAAAATCCCACTTGAAGAGGTGGGAAGGTTAAGAGGCTAAAAATGCCAAGAGAAGTGAGAAGTGAGCTGTCCTATGAATTTGGTTATGGGGGGAACTCTTGATTCTGGGTTCCCATGCTGAACATTCTGGATCAACATTGACTGCATAGAGGAAATGGAAGGGAAACTGAGGCCTGAGCAAAATGGGGAGGGCTGTGGATGATCTGGGCCAGATACCAGTAACAAGAATCAAATTGGAGGAGAGTCTGGAGAGGCATGTGGGCTTGCTTTTGACTTTATTATTACAATTTTTTTTGCATTAAAGTTATCTTTAAGTAGATGTATAAAGGAGTTTCAATCCAACATCTCAATTTGTGAGTGCAATGAGTCTTAGTTCTCAAGTTAGGTGAAAAGAAAAAGTTGTAGACAAATTCTAATCAACAGTCCACACTAAAATATATTTGGGTCTGTAATTCAACTACTAAACTAAAATTCATTTTACAACAACAACAATTACACACGAAAGAAGAAATTAACAACTCAACCAAGGAAGGCCTCAGCTCACAGAACCAGACCAATTGAAATACCTGGTTTTGAAGTTTTTAGATGCATAATGTTAATATGCTTATTTGGCTAGAATTAATAAAGGATATTGAAAAATGATAATGACCTCAGCTTTCCTCAGAAGGCTGGGTGAAAGAATCCACGGCATAATTCACTGTTTGCACTCAAAACCAATACCATGTAGAAGAGACCACGTTGTGCCACCAGCTTGAGTAGCAGCTGGGTCCCCAGGACGGGCTGGTGGCTGAGCACAAGGAAGCAAATTCTGGGCACACAACTTCCTAGGTGACCCTGTGCCTCCTCACGTGCCTTTGCACTTTAATCCCTTCCCGCCTTTGATGGCTGGTGTTGGGAGATCTGGGGCCACTGGCTCCTGAGATCCCTCAAAGCCTAATTCCTACCACCCCAGCATAAAGCATCTGGCTACTTTTAGAAGAGACCTGACTAGCAAGCATGAGGTATAGAGTTCAAGTCCCAGTACTGCCAAAAAAGCAACAAAAAATCAAAATACTGTAAATAAATTAAGACATAGTAATCTAAATATATATATACACTAAACAACAGACCTTCAACATATATAGATGGGTCAGGTGCTGGTGGCTCACTTGTGCAATCCTAGCTGCTTAGGAGGCTGAGATCAGAGTCAGCCCAGGCAGGAAAATCCGTGAGACTCATCTCCAATTAACCACCAACAAAGCCAGAAATGAGCTGTGGCTCAAGTAGTAGAGTGCCAATCTTCAGCACAAAAGCTGAGGGACAGCACTTAGGCCCTGAGTTCAAATCCTGGTGTCAGCACACAAAAATTACATAGGTCAGCATTTATATCACTCATAATTCATTAAAAAATAAATCATAGAGATAAACTTTAAACAATAAAAGTACAGTACACTTAGGGGAAAAAAAAAAACCATAGGAAACATTCTTTGTGATTCCTGGCTAGGTTGAATTCATAAACTTGACTAAGAAGTATGGTGCAGGGGACCTAAAGATGGCGCCGACAGAGTAGGGAGGCACCCCGACTTGCTCCAACTGAATAGCGAGCTGGGAACTCCAACAACTAACACCCCATCAAGAACCCAGCAAAACCAGCAGCCAGAAGCAGTGGAGAAACACAGGAAAACAAAAAGGAGCAAAAAAGAAGAGCCGAAAACCTACACGGAGCCGGAGAATCTCCGGGGCACCCTCCCCCCACCAGCCAACCCTGGCCCAAACAGGGCCAGGCTGGGAAAGGGGAACCTGGCGATCGGCAGACAGGCTGCCGGGAGTGCAGAATCCAGATAGCGGGAGACCCCACGGTCACTAGGGAGGGTGCGGACTAAGACACACAACAGCAGTGATGAGAAGTTCGGGTCCACACCAGGATCAGACAGGGGAGCCCAGCACGGCAGAAGGAGGGAACCGGGGAAGCCACCACGACACTTCGCCACCCCCTGAGGTACCAACGGCTGCGCGGGACACACATACAATGCAGGATCAGTGAGTTCCCCATTACCCCCTCACCCAACGGGAGACCAGCTATCAGAGACCCAAGCCCTACAAAGAAGCTAGATCTTCCTCCCTCCCCCTCCCCACCCCATGGGAACAAAGAACCCCCGAATCAGGCAGGAAGCTCCCTTCAGGCACTGGGAAGTCAGTTTAGCAGGGGAAGGGCGGAGCAGCCCCAAGGCCCCACAGGTTCCTGAACTGGCAGAACCGGCCCCGCCCCCTTCCCAACAGGGGCCCAAGGCGTCTGGACCTCTCGGACTCTTATAACTAAAATCACAGGCGCTGGTGGGCAATACCAGCACAGCAGGGACACCTGGGCCTGATCACGTCCCCCCCCTCACAGCGGAGGCGAGGTCTGAGGGTGCTAACCCACACCTGGACAGTCGATCCCACTGGGCCCCACACATACCGCCCCCCCAACGGACTCGCGGGAGGGCGCAAACACAACCCAACAACCCGGGGCTCGCTCTGGGAGGCATACCCTGCTAAAGTGCCTGTTGTAGTGGATGCACAGTGCACAGGAGGGCCCCCGGCGACAGCGCCCGCTCTGGTAGGCGTACCCTGCACTGGTGGGCGGGGCCACAGCGGTAGCACCGGCTGCCATAGACACGCCTACACAGGAGGGAGGGAAAAGCTACAAACCAAATCTGAGAAGCTATCCACAGATCTCCAGATGCGCAAATCACAAAGAAACATAAACATAACACAGTTCATCAAAGGGCAAGCCAACTTGCCAGCTCCAAAAAGCAGCACGACTGAAGAGGAGATGGAGACTAAAAAAGCAAATGAGGCCATGTTAACAGGAATGATGGAAAGCATTAGAAATAAAATCAGAAAACAATTCCAGGAGTTTAGAGCGGAAATCTTGAAGGACACCCAGGAAGCCAAGAAAGAAATGGAGGCAAAAATGGATAATGCAAGCCTCCTTTAAAGAAATGGAAGCAAAAATGGATACAATGCAAGCCTTCTTTAAAGAAAATCTCCACATCCTGAGAATTGAAATGTATGAAAAAATAGACTTAAAATACAACTCTTTAAAGGAAGAAATTTCCACGATCAGAGCTGATATGACAACCATAAACAGCTCTCGGACATCCATAAACTCCTCAATTGAGACCATAACACAAAGAGTGGACCATATGGAATCCAGAATCTCTTGCCTGGACGATGAAGCAGCCGACAACAACCAGAAAATGACCACACTCCAAGAAAAGGTGAAGCTTCAGGGCAGACTAATCCAGGAACTAATGGACAAAGACAAGAGATATAATCTGCGCATAACTGGAATAGAAGAAGGAGACGAATACCAGAGCAGAGGGCTTAAACATGTTCTCAATAAAGTTATTGCAGAAAACTTCCCCAATCTCACAGGGGACCCCATCCAGGTAACCGAAGCCTATAGGACACCTGGCAGGCCAGACCCCAGGAAAGCCACCCCAAGGCACATAATATTCAAGACTACAGACCTCAAGATTAAAGAGCAAATTCTGAATTCAGCCAAAGTGAAGAAGGAAACTTTCTACAATGGGAAGAGGATTTGAATAACATCTGACTTATCCACACAAACTTACCAAGCTCGAAGTGAGTGGAAGAACACCATCCAAGTACTTCAGGCTAACAATTTTCAACCTCGGATCAAATATCCAGTGAAATTGGAGTTCACATTCAAAGGGAAAACCAGATCTTTCCACACCAAAGAAGAGCTAAAGGAGTATGTGAATAAAAAACCAGCCCTACAGCGAATTCTAAGAGGGGAGCCCCACCCAACAGAGATCGTAAAAAACACACAGACAGAATCAGAAAGAAATTTCAATAGCCAAAGTCCAACAGAAAGAACAGCTCACTAAAGACAAGAAAAAAAAAAAAAAGAGGAAAAAACAGCCCAACAAGAAAATGGAAAGAGAAAAAACACCCTTATCCTTGATTTCTTTAAATATAAATGGTTTAAACTCCCCGATAAAGAGGAGCAGAATGGCAGAATGGATTCACAAACAAAAAGTTGACATCTGCTGTCTACAAGAGACCCACCTTACAGCAAGGGACAAAAACAGGCTTCGAATGAAAGGATGGAGCAAGATCTACCAAGCAAATGCACCCACCAAAACGGCAGGTGTAGCTATTCTGATCTCAGACAAGCTGGACTTCTCATTAAAGTCAACTCAAAAAGACAAAGAAGGACACTACATATTAATACAAGGAAAAATCCAGAATCAAGACATCACAGTGATAAATGTATACTCACCGAACAAAAGAGGCCCTACATATGTCAAGCAAATTCTCACAGAATTACAGAACAAGATAGACACAAACACAATCATAGTGGGTGACTTTAATACCCCTCTCTTCCCAAGAAACAGATCCAACACCCAGAGGATTAGTCAGGGAGCTGAGGACCTAAATAACACCATTTCCCAAATGGATCTGACAGACCTATATAGAACCTTCCACCCTACAGAGACCCAATACACCTTCTTTTCAGCAGCCCATGGATCATATTCCAAAATAGACCACGTCATAGCCCACACAAAGTACCTCAACAAATACAAAAGTATTGACGTCATCCCATGTATTATATCTGATCACAGTGGATTAAAGGTAACTCTCAACAACAAAGGATACCACAGAGGCTATACACATTCTTGGAGGCTAAACCCCACGCTGCTATCCAACTCTTGGGCCACAGACCAAATTAAAGATGAAATCAACGAATTCATAAGCCACAATGACAATGAAAATACATCACAAAGAAACCTATGGGACACAGCTAAGGCAGTACTGAGGGGCAAGATCATCGCCCTCAACACTCACATTAAAAGAATGGAAGCAGAGCAGGTGAATAACCTCACGATGAAACTAAAACAACTGGAGAAACAAGAAATGACAGAATCTAAAACGACTAGGAGGGGAGAGATCACAAAGATTAAAGAAGAGATAAATCTGATTGAAAATAAAAAGACCATTCAACAAATAAATAAGACTAAAAGCTGGTTCTTTGAGAAAATAAACAAAATTGACAGACCCCTTGCAAGACTTACAAAAAAAAAGAAGAGAAGAGACTCATATACGTAAAATCAAGGACTAAACCGGAAAAATTACAACAAGTACACAAGATATTCAAACAATCATAAGGAGCTATTTCCAAAACCTCTACTCAGCAAAAAACAATAATTTTACAGAAATGGATCAATTCTTAGAGAAGTACAAACTGCCAAACTGAACTAAGAAGAAATAAATCAACTACATAAACCAATAACTTACAGTGAAATACAGGAGGTAATCAAGAACCTCCCTACTAAGAAAAGCCCAGGCCCAGATGGATTCACCAACGAATTCTACAAAACCTTTAGTGAGGAGCTAATAGCAATACTCCTCAAACTCTTCCATGAAATAGAAACAGAGGGAGAAATCCCAAACTCATTCTACGAAGCTAATATCATACTCATTCCCAAACCAGGCAAAGACCCAACAAAAAAAGAGAACTACAGACTAATATCACTAATGAACACAGACGCAAAACTCCTCAATAAAATATTAGCTAACAGGATCCAGAAACTGATCAAGAAAATCATACAAAATGACCAAGTAGGCTTCATCCCACAGTCACAAGGATGGTTCAACATCCGTAAATCAATCAACATAATTCACCACATAAACAGATCTAAAATTAAGAATTACATTGTTATCTCAGTTGATGCCCAAAAAGCCTTTGACAAAATACAACATCTATACCTATTAAAAGCTTTGGAGAGAACAGGAATAGATGGAACATTCCTCAAAACAATAAAAGCCATATACAACAGACCAACTGCTAATATCATATTAAATGGAGAGAAACTTAAATCATTCCCCCTAAACTCAGGAACAAGACAAGGATGCCCACTCTCCCCACTTCTGTTCAACATAGTGCTGGAAACCCTAGCCATAGCAATAGGGCAAGAGGAGGACATCAAAGGGATCCACATCGGCAAGGAAGAAATCAAGTTATCCCTATTCGCAGACGACATGATCTTATATCTGAAGTACCCAAACTACTAGTCCTAATAAACGAATTTGGCAAAGTAGCAGGATACAAAATCAATCCACAAAAGTCATCAGCTCTTCTGTACACCAGCAATAGACAAACAGAAAAGGAAATTATGGAAACAATTCCATTTACAGTAGCCAAAAAAAGAATAAAGTACCTAGGGATCAACTTAACCAAGGATGTGATGGACCTATTTAATGAAAACTACAAAAATCTGATAAGGGAAATCAAAGAAGACGAGATGGAAAGACCTCCCATGCTCATGGGAAGGCAGAACCAATATAGTGAAAATGGCCATATTGCCCAAATTGTTATACAAATTCAATGCAATACCTATCAAAATTCTTCACTGAAATAGAGAAACCAATCCATAAATTCATATGGAACAGCAAAAAACCTAGAATAGCCAAAGCAATTCTAGGCAAAAAAAGCAGTGCAGGAGGTATCACAATACCAGACTTCAAGCTCTACTACAAGGCCATCATAACAAAAACAGCCTGGTATTGGTATAAAAACAGATCGGAAGACCAATGGATTAGAATTGAAGACCCAGAAATAAAACCGAACTCTTACAGCCAACTGATATTCGACAATGGAGCTAAAGACATACAATGGAATAAACATAGCCTCTTCAACTACTGGTGCTGGGAGAACTGGGCAGCCATATGCAGAAAACTCAAAGTACACCCAAGCCTATCACCATGCACCAAGATCAACTCAAAATGGATCAAGGACCTCAATATCAGACCTGAATCCTTGAAACTACTGAAGGACAGAGTAGGAAAGACGCTAGAACTTATAGGCACAGGAAGGAACTTCCTGAATAGAGTCCCAGGGGCACAACAAATAGGGGAGAGACTCGACAAATGGGACTACTACAAATTAAAAAGTTTCTGCACAGCTAAGGAAAGAGCCACCAAAATAGAAAGACAGCCAACGATATGGGAAAGGATCTTTACCAGCACAGCAACAAAGGCCTAATATCTGTCATCTACAGAGAACTCAAAAAACTAAGCCCCTCCAAGCACAATAAACCTATTAGGAAATGGGCAAAAGGGCTAAAGAGAGACTTCACAAGAGAAGACATAAAAATGGCAAAGAAACACATGAGGAAATGCTCAACATCCCTGGCAGTAAAGGAAATGCAAATAAAAACAACCCTGAGATACCACTTCACTCCAGTTAGAATGGCCTATACTCTGAACTCAGACAACAACAAATGCTGGAGGGGGTGCGGGGAAAGAGGAACCCTTCTCCATTGTTGGTGGGAGTGCAAATTAGTACAACCACTTTGGAGAACAGTATGGAGGTTTCTCAAAAAGCTCAATATAGACCTACCCTATGACCCAGCCATACCACTCCTAGGCATCTATCCTAAACAGCAAAACCCAAGATATCAAAAAGACATTTGTACTTCCATGTTTATCACAGCACAATTCACAATAGCCAAAATATGGAAACAACCCAGATGCCCCTCCACAGACGAATGGATCCAAACAATATGGTACTTATACACAATGGAATACTACATAGCGATTAGGAATGGTGAAATATTGTTATTCGCAGGGAAATGGTCAGAACTCAAACAAATAATGTTGAGCGAGACAAGCCTAGAACACAGAAAACAAAGGGGCATGATCTCCCTGATATATGACTGTTAACAAAGGGAGATGAAGAGACAGTAGAGACCAAGTCTGTGAATACTGTATATGTTCTTGATACATTGTATATTGTATATATGTCTACCTGACCTAGAGAAGGGATAGAAAAACAGGACATAAGATATCGCAAGAAATGTACACACTGCCCTACTATGTAACTGTACCCTTTTTGCACAACACCTCGTAAAAAAAATTGTGTTCAATTAATAAACAAAAAAAAAAAAAGAAGTATGGTGCAGGGAGCAGGTAACAAGTTATATGAGATATACAACAAATGTATACACTGCTTTATGTATGAAACTGTAACCCCTCTGTACATCATATTGACAATAAATAAATATTTGAAAAAAGAATAATCACTAACAATAAAGAAACAAAAAAAAAAGAAGAAGCATGGTGCATGTAAGTCTAAAATATTTGCATTGGTTCCAACCAAACTTCAAAATTTCACTCTGCAGAAGCTCGTGGTGGAAGGGCGAGGATGCAAGCCTTAGCCTTGGAGAAGTGTTTTAGAAATCACGTGCTTTATTTGTTTTAGCTGATATTAGAGCTTGAACTGAGGGACTTGGACTCTCACTGGGCTCTTTTCACTTCAAAGTTGGTGCTCAGGCATGAAGCCACATTTCCACTGTGGGCTTCCTGATGGTTAATTGGAGTTAAGAGCTGGATTTGTTTGCCTGGCTGGCTTTGAACTTCAATTCTTAGATTTTAGCCTTCAGAGCAGCTAGGATTACAGTTATGAGCCACCTGCACCTGGGATTGTAATGAACTCTCAAAACTCAACTGTAAAACAAAAACAACACACAATGCACCCAGAAAATAAACAAAAGACACCAAGAGATACTTTTACCCAAAAGAGTATACAAATGACAAATGAAACATCATTAATCATTCACAGCAGTAATTATTAACAATTTGCAAATTAAGACCACAAGGACAGTTCATTATACATTTATTAGGATTATGAAAATAAAAGAAAATAGTAAAATACTGTGGGGAAAGGAAGCCTTCTGGAACCAACAGGGCAACAAACTGGGACTCTGGGACATTCAGAAATGAAAAGATCAAGTCTAGAGAGGATCAGTAAAAAGCTATGTAAGGGGTCCACACTTCCTCGAAAGACATAGCTCTGCGAAGATGAATAAGGAGAGGAGCAAGGGAGCTCAGAGGTCTCTGTGCTCACAGTGTTCCAGATACTCCAGATATGTTACATTTTATCGTCTGGCTTTTTGCTTGTTGGTTTGTTTTGTGCCAGCCCTGTGAGGCTGGCAAAAACACTGCTCAGTAGAGGACAGTCAGTGGATGCTTAGAGGTTCTGAGCACCACAGAAGGACACAGGCAAGATTCAAGCCTAGGATATATTGTTTTTTTAAAAGCATCATCTTAAAGTAGTTGTATAAAGGAGTTGTCATTTAACAAAGCAGTTTATGAAGCCAATGCCCCTGGACCAATGTCACCCCTTTCAACTTCTCACTCATCCCTCCCCTCCCACTTCTTCGATCTGTGACTGTATTCTCCACATGATCATTTGTCTACCCCTCTCCCCTTGACCCCACCCCACCCTTGTCAAGTACCCACTTCCTGGTATTTATTTGTTGCTGGATGTAGGGCTGTGGCTCAAGTGGTAGAGCACTAGCCTCCAGAAAAAGAAGCTCAGGTACAGTACCCAGGCCCCGAGCTCAAGCCCCACAACCAAAAAACCAAACCAAACCACACCAAATCCACATCATTTATCGGAAGCTCCAGAGTTCCTTTGGAACAGCCTGTTCAGGCACACCTCCCTCATTGTTGTTCTTGTTTTTCATGTCATATCTTTAATTTCCCTCCTAAATCTCCTCTCAAAAAATAAAAACAGGGGGCTGGGAAGATGGCCTAGTGGCAAGAGTGCTAGCCTCGTATACAGGAAGCCCTGGATTCCATTCCTCAGCACCACATAGATAGAAAATGGCCAGAAGTGGGGCTGTGGCTCAAGAGGCAGAGTGCTGGCCTTGAGCAAAAAAGAAGCCAGGGACAGTGCTCAGGCCCGAGATCCAGGACTGAAAAATAGAGGAAGAAGATGAAAAAGAACAAGAAGAGAAGAAGAAGAAGAAGAAGAAGAAGAAGAAGAAGAAGAAGAAGAAGAAGAAGAAGAAGAAGAAGAAGAAGAAGAAGACGAAGAAGAAGAAGAAGAAGAAGAAGAAGAAGAAGAAGAAGAAGAAGAAGAAGAAGAAGAAGAAGAAGAAGAAGGAGATGAATGAATGAATAAAATAAAATAAAAACAGGGCTGGGAAAATGTCCTAGTGGTAGAGTGCTTGCTTTGCATACAGGAAGCCCTGTGTTCCATTCCTCAGCACCGCATACACAGAAAAGGCGCTAGCCTTGGGGGAAAAGAAGCTCAGGGACAGTGCCCAGGCCCTGAGTTCAAGCCTCAGGCTGGCTAAAACTAAAGAGAGAGAGAGAGAGACAGAGAGAGAGACAGAGACAGAGAGAGAGACAGAGAGAGAGAGAGGGAAGAGCAACTCTTAGAGGCGGCCTGAAGTCATGCATGCCCAGAAGGGCACCACAGGCGAGGTTCGGAATTAGAGTAGGCACGTGCTGAGTGGCCTTGGAAGTGGGTGGGGCTTCCCGGTGTGTGGTCGGGGCGGGCCGTGGGCGGGGCCTGACCCTGAGTATTTATTTCCCTCTCCTCCAGGCTTCAGAAGCCAGTCGACTGGGTGAGCACCACCTGGGCAGGAGCCAGAGCCACAGCCTGAGCGAGTCGGGATTCTACCTAACTGCAGCTATGGGACGCAGAAAGTCCAAACGCAAGCCGCCTCCCAAGAAGAAGATGACGGGCACCCTGGAGACCGAGTTCACCTGTCCCTTCTGTAACCACGAGAAGTCTTGCGATGTGAAAATGGACCGTGCCCGCAAAACGGGAGTCATCTCTTGTGCCGTGTGCCTCGAGGACTTTCAGACACCCATCACTCATCTGTCGGACCCCGTGGATGTGTACAGTGATTGGATAGACGCCTGTGAGGCGGCCACTGAGTAGACGCGTGGAGGATGCGGCCCCTTGAAGGCCCCCTATCCCGGGGCCCTTGGAGACCTTCCAAGAGTCAAGGTGTGGGTATGGAGCCCTCCCCACCCCCCTCCCCCATCGTGCCTGTGACAACAGCTGTGGCTGAAGTCGGGGTGGTCTTGGCTGTGGTGGCGTGAACGGGATGGGGGATCACAGAACAGTCCCCCATTTGGTCCAGTAGACCGAGAGCTGCTCCCTTGGGCCTTCCATGGGCCTGTGGGCTCCGGCTCCCCTGGGCGATTCCCTGAGGTCCCAGGGAAAAAGGCAGATGCGAGACCATGGAGCTCACCTCCCGTGGACTAGAGTTCCGGCCCCTCTCCTGGCTGAGCCCGTACTTCCCACCTGTCACCTACCCTTGCTGGAGCCGGGAACCAGAGCCCCAGATCCCCGGGACTTGGGCCAGGCGGTCTAGAGTCAGCGACTCCGACCCGGGCCACCCCGTTTCCCCAACGCCCACACCCCTCTACCCTTCAAATCCATCTGCTTTTATGAGAAGGGCGAAGCTGCTTGGGGGCATAGTCGTCCTTCCATAAAGCTGCCAAGTCCGAGGGCCAAACAAAAAGCCTAAAAACATCCCATGGCATGTCGTTATGCCTCTCATTGGAGCATCATGGTGCTGAGAGGGGGGAGAGTGGCCTCCGTGCCCTGGACCTTAGCCGCCCTTACCGCCAGCTCCCGTCTCTGGATCCTGTGAGCAGCCCCAGCTCTCGGAGCATTGCAAATGGGATCATCTCCAGGAACTTGCCTCCTCTTCCACTTCTAAACAGCTTTGAAAATCCAGGGAGGATCACCAAGGTGCAAGGCCTCTGTGCGTCTTATCACGTCAAATCATTTTCATCCAAGGGACTCCAGTAATGGAAACAAGGGTTGACTTTTCTTATCTTTTTGTCCATTTGTTGGCTGATGTGTCTTAGGGAGGGTAAGGAGAGGCACAGATTGGAGGAACGGGGGACAAAGTTGAACAAAAGGACCACTGGCACTCACTGAACACCATGTTGACAAGGAAACCGACCACTTTTGAGTAGGGATGGGGTAGCCAGGGGAGAGAGGGAAGTAAGGGGTGGCATCGTCAAAAAGGAGATGTCTTTGTTACCTGACTTATGAAAGGGTAACCTCTCTGTAAATCACCTTATAATATCAGTAACAATAAATAAAGTAATAAAAATGTTTTATTGTTTTAATCATATAAATTAGTTCTACAAACAGTTTTTGGTCATGTGATTGGGGTTTGAAATCTGGGTCTCATGCTTTTGCTTGGCTCTCTCTGGTGCTCTTGTACTTGAGCTACACCTCTGTTTGGCATTTAGCTGCTTTACTGGAGATGAGAGTCTTGAAGATTTGTATGCCTAGGCCAGTTTATAAAGAAGATTCTTAGACTCTCGGCCTCCTGAGAAGCTGGGATTACAAACGTGAGCCTGGCTCCTGGCTTAATGCCCTCAAAATTCTAACTGTGCCTGGTAGGCAACTCCCACGCATCTATTTCAGATGTCCAACAGGCAGAGATCAGGAAGACGGCAGTTCAAGGCCACCCAGCCGTGTTAAAAGGTTGGGGAAACCCCCATCTCCATGAATATGCCAGACACGGTGGTTCCCACCCACCTTTGATCCCGTCTAATGAGTGGTGTACATAGGAGGATCAAGTTTCTAGGCTAGTCATGGACAAGAACTGTAAGGTCTGCCCTGAGAGGGCTCCATGCAGATGCCCCCTACCCAACCCCCACCTGGTTAAGTCTCCACCCCGTTACCCGGGTAACCAGCAGACCTGGGGGCAGTTACTTCCCCCTTCCCGGAGGCCTCATCCTTATCCACCCGGCCACACCCTACTTCCCCTGCTCGTGGTAAGGCAGGACCCGCTGGGGGTCACCCCTTCTCTCTGGCCATGCATCACCTCTTCCACAGGCCAGCAGTTCCGTCATAAACTTTCTCTCCTGCTTGAATACCGCGTGGCGTTCTCCTTTATCAGCTATCTCCTTAAATAAGCCTAGCAAAAAATAAAATGATAACAAAATGGAGAACTTCTGTGAGCAATAACTAAAGCAAAAGGGGCTGGGGGTGTGGTGAAAGGGTCGACAAGCGCATCCACGGAATGGAGGTCACCAAGAGACGTTCTCATGCAAAAGCAAAGGGTTTATTCGAGCAAGCTCCGGCTCACAGCATGACCATAAACCAGTCAACAACTGAGAGCCCCGAGCTTTTCTGAGGGTGACCTTATATAGGACTCTACTATCCGTTAGGGTAAAGCCCGCGCATTTGTAACCAATAGATTTAAAGTAACACATCGTGGTCTGCACGCAGGCAGCCAATCATTTTACACTGAGTCACATACATTTACCAATCATTTTAAGGAATCCTAATTTGGGCTGGTAAGGGATACGTGCCAAGTAGTATGTGTGCGAGGATTCTTGGAATGTGCATGTGACCTTTTGGAAGGGCTGGCGCCTTTTGTTTGTTCCCCTCAAGGTGGGGTTGGGTGACTGCTTGCAGGCTGCATAGTTCAGATAACTGCAAAGTCCAGATGACAATAGATGGCAGGATGGGGAGTTTGTCCTCGTGTCCCAGAGGGAGAGGGGCTTGGGTAACTTCCTACTCAAGGGGGCTCGTATAGCCTCTTTCAGTGGCGCAAGTAGGACAGTACCTGCCTAGCAGGTAAAGGCCTAAATTCAATCCTCCGTTCCAGTAACAAAAAACCCGAACCAGAACCAACCAACCAACCAACCAACCAACGAACAAAACACCCAGCCGGGCCCTGGTGGCTCACACTTGTAATCCTGGCTGCTCAGGGAGCTGAGATCTGAGGTTTGTGGTTTGAAAAGCCAGCCCAGGCAGGAAAGTCCATGAGACTCTTGTCTCCAACAAGCCCCTCAAGCAAAGCTGGATGTAGGGCTGTGGCTCAAGTAGTAGAGCACTAGATTCGAGCAAAAGAAGCTCCGGTACACTACCCAGGCCCCGAGCTCAAGACCAACAACCAAAAAACCAAACCAAACCACACCAAATCCACATCTTTTCTCTGAAGCTCCAGAATTCTTTGGAACAGGCTCTTCAGGCACATCTCCCTCATTGTTGTTCTTGTTTTTCATGTCATATCCTTAATTTCCCTTCTAAATCTCCTCTCAAAAAATAAAAACAGGGGGCTGGGAAGATGGCCTAGTGGCAAGAGTGCTTGCCTCGTATACACGAAGCCCTGGGTTCCATTCCTCAGCACCACATAGATAGAAAATGGCCAGAAGTGGGGCTGTTGCTCAAGAGGCAGAGTGCTGGCCTTGAGCAAAAAAGAAGCCAGGGACAGTGCTCAGGCCCGAGATCCAGGACTGAAAAATAGAGGAAGAAGATGAAAAAGAACAAGCAGAGAAGAAGAAGAAGAAGAAGAAGAAGAAGAAGAAGAAGAAGAAGAAGAAGAAGAAGAAGAAGAAGAAACAATGAATGAATAAATAAAATAAAATTAAAACAGGGCTGGGAAAATGTCCTAGTGGTAGAGTGCTTGCTTTGCATACAGGAAGCCCTGGGTTCGATTCCTCAGTACCACATACACAGAAAAGGCGCTAGCCTTGGGGGAAAAGAAGCTCAGGGACAGTGCCCAGGCCCTGAGTTCAAGCCTCAGGCTGGCTAAAACTAAAGAGAGAGAGAGACACACAGAGAGAGAGAGACAGAGACAGAGAGAGAGACAGAGAGAGAGGGAAGGAAAGAGAGAGAGGGAAGAGCTACTCTTAGAGGCGGCCTGAAGTCATGCATGCCCAGAAGGGCACCACAGGCGAGGTTCGGAATTAGAGTAGGCACGTGCTGAGTGGAATTGGAAGTGGGTGGGGCTTCCCGGCGTGTGGTCGGGGCGGGCCGTGGGCGGGGCCCGACCCTGAGTATTTATTTCCCTCTCCTCCAGGCTTCAGAAGCCAGTCGACTGGGTGAGCACCACCTGGGCAGGAGCCAGAGCCACAGCCTGAGCGAGTCGGGATTCTACCTAACTGCAGCTATGGGACGCAGAAAGTCCAAACGCAAGCCGCCTCCCAAGAAGAAGATGACAGGCACCCTGAAGACCGAGTTCACCTGTCCCTTCTGTAACCACGAGAAGTCTTGCGATGTGAAAATGGACCGTGCCCGCAAAACGGGAGTCATCTCTTGTGCCGTGTGCCTCGAGGACTTTCAGACACCCATCACTCATCTGTCAGACCCCGTGGATGTGTACAGTGATTGGATAGACGCCTGTGAGGCGGCCACTGAGTAGACGCGTGGAGGACGCGGCCCCTTGAAGTCCCCCTACACCGGGGCCCTTGGAGACCTTCCAAGAGTCAGGGTGTGGGTGTTGAGCCCTCCCCGCCCCCCCTCCCCCATCGTGCCTGTGACAACAGCTGTGGCTGAAGTCGGGGTGGTCTTGGCTGTGGTGGTGTGAACGGGATGGGGGATCACAGAACAGTCCCCCATTTGGTCCAGTAGACCGAGAGCTGCTCCCTTGGGCCTTCCATGGGCCTGTGGGCTCCGGCTCCCCTGGGCGATTCCCTGAGGTCCCAGGCTAAAAGGCAGATGCGAGACCATGGAGCTCACCTCCCGTGGACTAGAGTTCCGGCCCCTCTCCTGGCTGAGCCTGTACTTCCCACCTGTCACCTATCCTTGCTGGAGCCGGGAACCAGAGTCCCAGATCCCCGGGACTTGGGCCAGGCGGTCTAGAGTCAACGACTCCGACCCGGGCCACCCCGTTTCCCCAACGCCCACACCCTTCTACCCTTCACATCCATCTGCTTTTATGAGAAGGGCGAAGCTGCTTGGGGGCATAGTCGTCCTTCCATAAAGCTGCCAAGTCCGAGGGCCAAACAAAAAGCCTAAAAACATCTCATGGCATGTCGTTATGCCTCTCATTGGAGCATCATGGTGCTGAGAGGGGGGAGAGTGGCCTCCGTGCCCTGGACCTTAGCTGCCCTTACCGCCAGCTCCCGTCTCTGGATCCTGTGAGCAGCCCCAGCTCTCGGAGCATTGCAAATGGGATCATCTCCAGGAACTTGCCTCCTCTTCCACTCCTAAACAGCTTTGAAAATCCAGGGAGGATCACCAAGGTGCAAGGCCTCTGTGTGTCTGATCACGTCAAATCATTTTCATCCAAGGGACTCCAGTAATGGAAACAAGGGTTGATTTTTCTTATCTTTTTGTCCATTTGTTGGCTGATGTGTCTTAGGGAGGGTAAGGAGAGGCACAGATTGGAGGAATGGGGGACAAAGTTGAACAAAAGGACCACTGGCACTCACTGAACACCATGTTGACAAGGAAACCTACCACTTTTGAGTAGGGATGGGGGAGCCAGGGAAGAGAGGGAAGGAAGGGGTGGCATCGTCAAAAGGAGATGTCTTTGTTACCTGACTTATGAAAGGGTAACCTCTCTGTAAATCACCTTATAATATCAGTAACAATAAATAAAGTAATAAAAATGTTTTATTGTTTTAATCATATAAATTAGTTCTACAAACAGTTTTTGGTCATGTGATTGGGGTTTGAAATCTGGGTCTCATGCTCTTGCTTGGCTCTCTTTGGTGCTCTGGTACTTGAGCTACACCTGTGTTTGGCATTTAGCTGCTTTACTGGATATGATAGTCTTGAAGATTTGTCTGCCTAGGCCAGTTTATAAAGAAGATTCTTAGACTCTCGGCCTCCTGAGAGGCTGGGATTACAGACGTGAGCCTGCCTCCTGGCTTAATGCCCTCAAGATTCTAACTGTGTCTGGTAGGCGACTCTCACGCATCTATTTCAGATGTCCAACAGGCACAGATCAGGAAGACAGCAGTTCAATGCCAGCCAGCTGTGTTAAAACGTTGGGGAAACCCCCATCTCCATGAATATGCCAGACAAGGTGGTTCCCACTTTTGATCCCGTCTAATTGAGGTGCCAGACTTTGAAGTCAGGCCCCACCACGTGAGCCCCATTTTAGAATCGAACCCTGAGCCAATCAGATTTGTACCTGTGTTCTAATCTTGCTTGCACAGCTGATTGTTGTAACCTTGTTCTTTGCCTTTATAAGCCCTGTGTAATCACAGCTCGGGGCTTCCTCCTAACCTCCGCTGTGTTGGTGGGTAGGACGAGGCCCGAGTTGGCAGCTCGTTAAATAAAGCGTTGCCTTGCTTTTGCATTTCGGAGTGTCTGAATCTCGGTGGTGTTCTTGGGGGTGGTCTTGCAACTTGGCACAACATTTGGGGGCTCGTCCGGGATAGCCCCAGAGACCCCGAGATCCCAGACTCCGAAGGTAAGAAAACAGCACTGTTCATTTGTCTTGTCCTGTAATTTGTCTGTTTTGCTTTTGCTTGTAGGGCGTGAGTCAGTTTGGTTTTTGGCCGGAACTGACCAGGAGGACCTCGTAAACGAGACTCAACCCGCCCACCTTGTACTTGGGTCTGCTCCTTCTGCTTATCTGGCAGGAGGTTGTGGGCCAACTTGGGTCCACTCCTCCCGTACCCTGGCAGGAGGTTGTGGGCCAACTTGGGAGATCTCCAACTCGTAACTCGGGTCCACTCCTTCTGCACCCTTGCAGGAGGTTGTGGGCCAACTTGGGTCCACTCCTTCTTACAGGAGGTTGTGGGCCAACTCGGGTCCATTCCTTCTGCACCCTTGTAGGAGGTTGTGGGCCAGTTTGGGAGATCTCCAACTTGTAACTTTTCTTAGGCCTGTGTGTTTTCCTCCTTTTGTATTAATTGTTTTGTTTTTGTAGCCTTTTGGAAGAAATTTGGAAGTAAAATTGTCCTAAATAATTATTGCAAAGTGAGAAAAGGAGAATTATGGCTACCAAAATGTTTAATTGCCATTCCAGCTTCTTTGTAGGTTTTTTTGTAACAGTTTCCAGCAGGCCCACAGAGAAGCACAGGTGATTCCTACAAGTTTGTCAAGATCTAATACTGACCCTTAATAAGTTCCAGGTAAGAGAGCATGCTTAAAAACTACTTCTGTGTGGACCACCTTGTTGCTTATAATTGGAGTAAAGTGGCCCCTTATAAGACTCATTGATCTGAATCTGTGGTTCGAAGCCAGCCCGGGCAAAGAAAGGTCCCTGTGAGAGGCTTGTCTCTAATCAGCCAGCAGAGTGCTGGGAATGGAGTAGTGTGGAGCTCAAAAGTGGTACGGTGCTAGTCTTGAGCTGGAGAGCTGAGGGACAGCACTCAGGCCCTGAGTCCAAGTCGAAAGTCACTCCTCCTGGGACAAAAGTGATGGAGCATCCAGAGGCAGTAAGCCACTGCTTGGATGGCAGAGATGGTGTCAGATCCTAGAGTCACTACTGTTGGCCTTTCAAAAGTTAAAGCCGGGAAGTCCTAGAAGAATAGTTCATAAGCATGCCTTTCCAATGCCCATGTCTGTCTACTGGGCAGGAATTTGCCAGTCATCTGTGATAGTGGTTAGTAAGGGTAAGTTTGTCAAATGAGAGGATAGATTAAAATCTCACCCCCCGCATTTACTCAAAGCCCTGACTGGCAGTGAGAATTTTAAGCTCATACATCTGTTTAGTAAAGAAAGCTTGTAGACCTGACATTGTGTCCTTATTGAGATCTGTTAAAGGCCTGCAAAGGTATATTGTTAAAAATTGCAAGATCTGTCAGCTTACCAATGCCCCCAATCAACAGATTACTAAAGGACCTCGCCTCTGTGGGAATAGGCCAGGCGTGTATTGGGAAGTAGATTTCACAGAAATTACAAATATTTGCTAGTTTTTGTAGACACCTTTTCAGGATGGGTTGAAGTCTATCCAACAAAGCATGAGACTGCGAATGTAGTGGCTAAGAAGATCCTGAAAGAAATCCTACCCAGGAGACTGAACTCCTTAGAACCACGGTGGAAGGGACCCTAGACGGCATCGCCACTTGGGTTCATTGCTTCTACGCCAGGCCAGCTGACCCCTTTGCCCTGGATGACAACTACCGTGATGGAACATGGGAGGTCTCCAAGCACCCAACTCAGCCGCTTTGCCTTCGCCTCAAGACTGAGACTAAGGTTATAGGTTCCTGGCTAGGTAAGGTCTATGCCCCTGAGTCAGCCTGAAGAAGTTACAGAAGATGGATGATCTTCGCCCATCAGCCCCCCTTTAAAATCAAGGGACCAGAGTTGTTTTGGGGAAGATGAGGCAGGATAAACTAGAGGCATGCAAAACAGAGGTACAGAGACTATTCTTTCAAGAAATGGTGACAGGCCCTTTGGTTACTACTGGCCCATGCCTTACCTCTATATCATCCTCTAGACATGCAAGCCATTGAAATGGACAGAATGGAGCCATGATTGGCTCCCAAGGTACCAAAAAGAAAAAGGGGGAAATGAGGTGCCAGACTTTGAAGTCAGGCCCCACCACGTGAGCCCCATTTTAGAATCGAACCCTGAGCCAATCAGATTTGTACCTGTGTTCTAATCTTGCTTGCACAGCTGATTGTTGTAACCTTGTTCTTTGCCTTTATAAGCCCTGTGTAATCACAGCTCGAGGCTTCCTCCTAACCTCCGCTGTGTTGGTGGGTAGGACGAGGCCCGAGTTGGCAGCTCGTTAAATAAAGCGTTGCCTTGCTTTTGCATTTCGGAGTGTCTGAATCTCGGTGGTCTTCTTGGGGGTGGTCTTGCAACTTGGCACAACATAATGAGTGGTGTACATAGGAGGATCAAGGTTCTAGGCTAGTCATGGACAAGAACTGTACGGTCTGCCCTGAGAGGGCTCCATGCAGATGCCCCCTCCCCACCCCCCACCTGGTTAAGTCTCCACCCCGTTACCTGGGTAACCAGCAGACCTGGGGGCAGTTACTTCCCCCTTCCCGGAGGCCTCATCGTTATCCACCTGGCCACACCCTACTTTCCCTGCCCTTGGTAAGGCAGGACCCGGTGGGGGTCACCCCTTCTCTCTGGCCATGCATCACCTTGTCCACAGGCCAGCAGTTCCGTCATTAACTTTCTCTCCTGCCTGAATACCGCGTGGCGTTCTCCTTTAACAGCTACCTCCTTTAATAATCCTAGTAAAAACCAAAATGATAACTGTAATGGGGAGGCCAGATCTGCCCAGTGCCATTAATAGCTGTGGAGGGACTTCAGGTTGACTCCAGTTCAGATTAGAGCAGAAGCCAACTCTATGTCCACTAAGCCCTCCCCCACCCTATTCAGGGAAGCTCCCTTTACTATGTAGATTGACTACCTGAGGCCTGGGAGCTTCAAGGGAACCTGTGTCCTCCTCTGTATTATGATAAGTTATGTAGATTAACCACCTGAGGCCTCGGAGCTTCAAGGGAACAGGCTGTGAGTAGGCCTGCATCATGTGAGCCCCGCCAAATCCATGCATCAATTCTAACTAGAATGATGGGTTAAGTTCAAATGAATATTCTGAGACAGACTGTAACTCTATTGGCCACCTGCGTGTGGCCTAGCATGCTCTGTAAGTGTTGTATCTTCATTGGTCACCTGCGTGTGACAAGTTTGTCTGTGATGTTTGCCTTATAACCAGGCTGGAAGGCCACACGGGGGCGGTCCCAGCTCCCGAGTCTGGGCCGCCCAGGTGTGTACAAGCCCAGCTCCCGAGTCTGGGCTCCACACGTGGTTGGCAGTTCCGGCTCCCGAGTCCGGGCTGGGACCAAGGCCAGTCGGTTCACTTTTTGTTCACTTTTTACTTCCCCAATAAAACTGTCTTTTTGTCACCTTGTAGCTGGAGACTGTGTGGTGGACTCTTGGGGGAACCAGGAATCCCCTCCTTTGGGGGTGGAACCCTGGTTCATTGTAGCGAACCCCCACTCTACTTCATATTGGTGCATTGGCTGGGAAGAGTCCTTATCCACAATATTTTATTGGGGAAGACACCCAGGTGAAGAAAAGGAACCTCCGGAGGAATGAGGTATGTGTAGGGCTGCCTGAGCAGGCCCGTTTTTAGGGCCACCGAAGTGGGCCCATTCGTAGAGTGCACTGGCTGTAAAGGCTGTCTGCATGAGTGCACTAGCCATGAAGGCCGTCTGTGGGGCTGCCGAGTGGGCCCGTCCGTAAGAGTGCACTGGCCGTGGAGGCCGTCTGTGGGGCTGCCGAGTGGGCCCGTCTGTAAGTGCACTGGCTGTAAGGGCCGTCTGCATGAGTGCACTGGCCGTGAAGGCCATCTGTGGGGCTGCCGAGTGGGCCCATCTGAATCTGAAGGTGCACCGTCTGTAGGCCTAAGACAGAGAGAAGCTGGACGCAGCAGAGCTCTCTAAGGCCGGGGTGGTCAAGGGACGCCTTGACTCCCTTCTGGAAGTCCTCATTGGGGAGGACATGTATAAAGTTTGTAAAAAAAATCAGCAATTCTGACCTGGTTGTGCACATGGTCTTGTCTGTGTCTGTTCACACTTCTACTGCTTGCTAGTGCTGTGATTGACTTTTCTCTACAGGGAAGCATGGGATGAACCAAATCCACCGAGGAACTGCTCCTCGACCTGTCTGTTCTTGCTTTTGCTTTTGCTTATTGTTGTTATCAGATGTGTTTTACAGGAAAATATGGGACCTCCTGAAGAGGGTCAGGTTCACCCTTATGAGGTTCCTGTCCTCTTCGCTTGTAATGATCTATTAAATTGGAAACAACAGAACCCTCCCTTCTCAAAGAAGCCTCAGGCACTAACCTCTTTGTTAGAAACTGTCTTTATGACTCATCGACCCACCTGGGCCGATATCCAGCAAGTCCTGGACGTCCTCTTCACCACTGAGGAGAAAGACAGGATTCTCCGGGAAGCCAAGAAGCTGGTCCCAGAAAACAACGGCAGGCCATCAGAAGACCCCCTTGAGATAGAGGAAGCCCTGCCCTCCTGGAATCCGGACTGGAACCTGAATTCGTCGGCAGGTAGGGAGCGGCTAAAGGTTTATCGCCAGACTATTCTGGGTGGTCTCCGGGCTGCTGGAAAGTGCCCTATGAATTTGTCTAAGGTTGGGGAAGTAAGACAGGGAATGGATGAGTCCCCAGCAGCCTATTTAGAAAGGCTTCTTGATGCTTACTGTACTCCTATAGATCTCCACTCCCAAGACTAAGAGACAAGTAAGGGAATTCTTGGGAACTGTGGGGTACTGTAGACTCTGGATTTTGGGGTTTGCTGAAGTAGCACGGCCCTTATATGAGATTACCAAAGGGCCAGGAGAAAATATTAGATGGACAGAAGAAGAGGAACAGGCATTCCAGACCCTTAAAAAGCAGCTAGTCTCAGCTCCAGCCCTGGCCATCCCGGATATCCACAAACCTTTCCACCTATTCGTGGATGAAAAGGCTGGAGTGGGAAAAGGTGTGCTAACTCAGAAGTTAGGACCCTGGTATCGGCCAGTGGCCTACTTATCAAAAAAATTGGACCCTGTTGCATCAGGATGGCCTACTTGCCTTAGGATGATTGTAGCAACAGCTCAGCTAAAGACTCTAAAAAGCTAACATTGGGGCAGGACCTAGTGGTAACTACTCCGCATGCGGTTGAGAACTTGTTGCGAAGCCCCCCGGACCAGTGGATATCCAACGCCAGGCTAACACAGTACCAGGCCCTGTTGCTCAATCAGCCTAAAGTGACTTTCCGAGCTTCCACAGCCCTCAACCCTGCTACCCTGCTGCCAGACACTGATCAGACAGTGCTGCACGACTGTGCGGAGGTTGTGGCCCATGTCCACAGCATTCGACCAGACCTCACAGATGTCCCGCTACCAGACGCGGAAAAGACCATGTTCACCGATGGGAGCAGCTACGTGATGGACGGAGTAAGGCTAGCGGGAGCAGCGGTCGTGGAAGGGGACCAGGTCATCTGGGCCGAGCCGTTACCAGTGAGCACCTCAGCACAAAAAGCTGAGCTCATTGCCCTAACCCAAGCTCTGATGCTGGGAAAGGACAAGAAGGTCAACATCTATACGGACAGCAGGTATGCATTTGCCACTGTACATGTACACGGGGCCATTTATAAGGAGCGCAGGCTGCTGACAGCAGAAGGCAAAACCATCAAAAACAAAGAACAGATATTAGGCCTACTTCAGGCCATATGGTTGCCAAAGGCAGTTGCTGTAATGCACTGCCAAGGACATCAGAAGGGAAACTCAGAGGAAGCAAAGGGGAACCGGAGAGCGGATGAGGCTGCACGGGAAGTGGCTACAAGAGATAGGGGCCCGATGGAATTAGCCCTTCTCCCAATGCCAGCCCTCCCAGAGGAGCCCCAGTATTCTTCTGAAGATCAGAAGTTTCTCCAGTCTCTTCACAATGTAAGTGAAAAGGGAAACTGGAAACAGACTCACAGTGGAAGAATTATTCTTCCACGAGCATTAGGACAAACTCTCATTAAGCAAATACACGAGGGAACCCATCTAGGAAAGAGCAAGCTAGCGGAATGAATCCGCCGGTTCTACTATATACCTGAAATGGACAAAATGCTAGAGGATATTACCAGCCGGTGTGTGCCATGCCATAGGACAAATGCTGCTGGTGGAGTAGCTGTCAAAGGACAGGCAAGTATAATTCCCAGGTTTGGACTCCCAGTGGCCATAGGCTCGGACAATGGCCCTGCTTTCGTCTCTCAGGTAACCCAGCTTTTGGGTAAGTCATTGGGGATTAATTGGAAATTACATTGTGCCTATCATCCCCAAAGTTCAGGTCAGGTAGAGAGGATGACTAGGACTCTAAAGGAGACTTTAACCAAATTGACCCTTGAGACTGGCAAAAACTGGACGGCCCTCCTACCATTTGCCCTTCTGCGGGTACGCTGTACACCATACTTTAAGGGCATCACACCTTATGAGATAATGTTTGGGAGGCCTCCTCCCTTATGCCCTAAGCTTGGTTCTGAAGCCATAGCTGAATTGTCTAACCAACATTTGTTACAGTCCTT
Source organism: Perognathus longimembris pacificus (assembly GCF_023159225.1). Lineage (NCBI taxonomy): Eukaryota > Metazoa > Chordata > Mammalia > Rodentia > Heteromyidae > Perognathus > Perognathus longimembris. Next base: position 66,431,809 of record NC_063162.1, on the reverse strand, counting down.
ACAGGCCCTGCAGAGAATCCAAAATGAACTTTATTCCCAGATCAAGGCCGCTCGTGAGAAGCTGCCTAAAGATGCCCCAGCCTTACACCCTTTTGTGCCAGGACAGGTGGTGTGGGTAAGGCGACATAAGACTGAGTCCTTGGAGCCTCGCTGGAAAGGCCCCTACACTGTAGTCCTGACCACTCCTACTGCTGTCAAGGTAGATGGCCTAAGGACCTGGATCCACGCTTCCCACGTCAAAGCAGCTAACCTGACCAAGGAGGACAAGTGGAAGGTGGTGCAATCTGGTGATGACCCACTAAAATGGACATTTGTAAAAAATTTGAACTAGTAATGTTCTTGTGACTTTGATAAAGAGTAAGAATGGGCGAGTTTAAGTTTAAACTCGGAGTTTGAACATTACCAAATTTTTGGAGGTTTATTACATTGTCAAAAGAGGAACTGAGGAAAAGACTTTGAAATAAAAAATGCATTTCCAGTCTGTCTATAGGCATTTTGTAACAGTTTTCAACAGACCCACACAGGACAGGTGATTCCTTAGCAAGTTCCAGGTAAGAGCATACTTAAAAACTATTTCTGTGTGGACCACCTTGTTGCTTTAATTGGAGTAAAGTGGCCTCTTATATGACTCACTGATCTGAAATCTGCGGTTCAAAGCCAGCCCGGGCAGAAAAAGGTCCCTGTGAGAGTCTTCGTCTCTACTCAGCCAGCAGAGTGCTGGGAACAGAGCTGTGAGTTGCTTTGAGGCTCAAAGTGGTAGAGTGCTAGTCTTGAGCTGGAGAGCTGAGGGACAGCACTCAAGCCCTGAGTCCAAGTCCAGTGACGGACCAAGAGAAATGCCAAAGGTGCATTTACCTCTGAGTGGAAAAGTCACTCCTGGGACAAATGGAGCATCCAGAGGCAGCAAGCCACTGCTTGGATGGCAGAGACAGTGTCAGATCTCAGAGTCACCTGTGTTTGGCCTTTCAAAAGTTAACTGGAGCTGGGAGGTCCTAAAAGAATGGTTTGTAAGCATGCCTTTCTAAATGCCCATGTCTTTCTACTGGGCAGGAACTTGCCAGTCATCTGTGATAGTGGGTAGTAAATCGAAGATACTGGGGAGACATTCTCCCTGTGGTAACCTTCCCACTCCTCTAAGTTAACTGGAGTTGAGAAAAACATGCGTGGCAGGCTACAGAGTCACTCCCAGGAAATGCTTGGAGTGGGAGGTGTATCCAAGTGTATTAGGATGTCCAGATGAACTAGGGTGTGACCTCAGAGGAGGTATGCCAGTTACCTAGGTAACTGGATGGAGACTTAAAACAGGTGAGAACACCGGTAGCTGTCCTGGGGGTGGACCTCATAGACAACCAGATTCTTTCTGGGTACAAGCTTAAGATCAGCAGTCACATCAGACTGGCTCTTGTATCATGCTTGCTCTCCCCAGAAACCTGTGGATGGAACCATGTTACAGTCCAGGCAAAAAGCTCTCAGAGAAATCAATGATTTGATTTTCATGTACAAGAAAAAAACGGGGGAATGTAATGGGGAGGCCAGTGTAATGGGGAGGCTAGATCTGCCCAGTGCCATTAATAGCTGTGGAGGGACTTCAGGTTGACTCCAGCTCAGATTAGAGCAGAAGCCAACTCCATCTCCACTAAGCCCTCCCCCACCCTATTCAGGGAAGCTCCCTTTACTATGTAGATTGACTACCTGAGGCCTGGGAGCTTCAAGGGAACCTGTGTCCTCCTCTTTATTATGATAAGTTATGTAGATTAACCACCTGAGGCTTGGGAGCTTCAAGGAAACCAGCTATGAATAGGCATATCCGCCTGCATCATGTGTGCCCCGCCAAATCCATCCGTCAATTCTAACTAGAATGATAGGTTAGTTCAAATGAATATTATGAGACAGACTGTAACTCTATTGGCCACCTGCGTGCGGCCTAGCATGCTCTGTAAGTGTTGTATCTTCATTGGTCACCTGCATGTGACAAGTTTGTCTGTGATGTTTGCCTTATAACCAGGCTGGAAGGCCACACGGGGGCGGTCCCAGCTCCCGAGTCTGGGCCGCCCAGGTGTGTACAAGCCCAGCTCCCGAGTCTGGGCTCCACACGTGGTTGGCAGTTTCGGCTCCCGAGTCCGGGCAGCGACCAAGGCCAGTCGGTTCACTTTTTGTTCACTTTTTATTCCCCAATAAAACTGTCTTTTTGTCACCTTGTAGCTGGAGACTGTGTGGTGGACTCTTGGGAGAACCAGGAATCCCTTCCCTTGGGGGGAACCCTGGTTCATTGTAGCGAACCCCCACTCTACTTCAGCCAGATATGCCCAGTGCCATTATGAGCTGTGGAGGGACTTCAGGTTGACTCCAGCTCAGATTAGAGCAGAAGCCAACTCCATCTCCACTAAGCCCTCCCCCACCCTATTCAGGGAAGCTCCCTTTACTATGTAGATTGACTACCTGAGACCTGGGAGCTTCAAGGGAACCTGTGTCCTCCTCTTTATTATGGTAAGTTATGTAGATTAACCACCTGAGGCCTGGGAGCTTCAAGGAAACAGGCTGTGAGTAGGCCTGCATCATGTGAGCCCTGCCAAATCCATGCTTCATTCTAACTAGAATGATAGGTTAAGTTCAAATGAATATTATGAGACAGACTGTAACTCTATTGGTCACCTGCGTGCGGCCTAGCATGCTCTCTAAGTGTTGTATCTTCATTGGTCACCTGCGTGTGACAAGTTTGTCTGTGATGTTTGCCTTATAACCAGGCTGGAAGGCCACACGGGGGCGGTCCCAGCTCCCGAGTCTGGGCCGCCCAGGTGTGTACAAGCCCAGCTCCCGAGTCTGGGCTCCACACGTGGTTGGCAGTTCCAGCTCCCGAGTCCAGGCTGTGACCAAGGCCAGTCGGTTCACTTTTTGTTCACTTTTTACTTCCCCAATAAAACTGTCTTTTTGTCACCTTGTAGCTGGAGACTGTGTGGTGGACTCTTGGGGGAACCAGGAATCCCCTCCTTTGGGGGTGGAACACTGTTTCATTGTAGCGAACCCCCACTCTACTTCAATAACAAAATGGAGAACTTCTGTGAGCAATAACTAAAGCAAAAGGAGCTGGGGGTGTGGCACAAATAGGACCGTACCTGCCTAGCAGGTAAAGGCCTAAATTCAATCCACAGTACCAGTAAGAAAAAACCAGAACCAGAACCAGAACCAACCAACCAACCAACAAAACATCCAGCCGGACCCCCGTGGCTCACACTTGTAATCCTGGCTGCTCAGGGAGCTGAGATCTGAGGTTTGTGGTTTGAAAAGCCAGCCCAGGCAGGAAAGTCCATGAGACTCTTGTCTCCAACAAGCCCCTCAAGAAAAGCTTGAAGTAGGGCTGTGGCTCAAGTGGTAGGGCAGTAGCCTCTAGCAAAAGAAGCTCCGGTACAGTACCCAGGCCCCGAGCTCAAGCCCCACAACCAAAAAACCAAACCAAACCACACCAAATGCACATCTTTTCTCGGAAGCTCCAGAGTTCCTTTGGAACAGGCTCTTCAGGCACACCTCCCTTGTTGTTGTTCTTGTTTTTCATGACATATCCTTAATTTCCCTCCTAAATCTCCTCTCAAAAAATAAAAACAGGGGACTGTGAAGATGGCCTAGTGGCAAGAGTGCTTGCCTCGTATACACGAAGCCCTGGGTTCCATTCCTCAGCACCACATAGATAGAGAATGGCCAGAAGGGGGGCTGTGGCTCAAAAGGCGGAGTGCTGGCCTTGAGCAAAAAAGAAGCCAGGGACAGTGCTTAGGCCCGAGATCCAGGACTGAAAAAGAGAGGAAGAAGAAGAAGAAGAAGAAGAAGAAGAAGAAGAAGAAGAAGAAGAAGAAGAAGAAGAAGAAGAAGAAGAAGAAATGAATGAATAAATAAAATAAAATAAAAACAGGGCTGGGAAAATGTCCTAGTGGTAGAGTGCTTGCTTTGCATACAGGAAGCCCTGGGTTCGATTCCTCAGCACCGCATACACAGAAAAGGCGCTAGCCTTGGGGGAAAAGAAGCTCAGGGACAGTGCCCGGGCCCTGAGTTCAAGCCTCAGTCTGGCTAAAACTAAAGAGAGAGAGAGATAGAGACAGAGAGAGAGAGAGAGACAGAGACAGAGAGAGAGACAGAGAGAGAGAGGGAAGGAAAGAGAGAGAGGGAAGAGCAACTCTTTGAGGCGGCCTGAAGTCATGCATGCCCAGAAGGGCACCACAGGCGAGGTTCGGAATTAGAGTAGGCACGTGCTGAGTGGCCTTGGAAGTGGGTGGGGTTTCCCGGCGTGTGGTCGCGGCGGGCCGTGGGCGGGGCCCGACCCCGAGTATTTATTTCCCTCTCCTCCAGGCTTCAGAAGCCAGTCGACTGGGTGAGCACCACCTGGGCAGGAGCCAGAGCCACAGCCTGAGCGAGTCGGGATTCTACCTAACTGCAGCTATGGGACGCAGAAAGTCCAAACGCAAGCCGCCTCCCAAGAAGAAGATGACGGGCACCCTGGAGACCGAGTTCACCTGTCCCTTCTGTAACCACGAGAAGTCTTGCGATGTGAAAATGGACCGTGCCCGCAAAACGGGAGTCATCTCTTGTGCCGTGTGCCTCGAGGACTTTCAGACACCCATCACTCATCTGTCGGACCCCGTGGATGTGTACAGTGATTGGATAGACGCCTGTGAGGCGGCCACTGAGTAGACGCGTGGAGGACGCAGCCCCTTGAAGTCCCCCTATCCCGGGGCCCTTGGAGACCTTCCAAGAGTCAGGGTGTGGGTATGGAGCCCTCCCCGACCCCCCTGCCCCATCGTGCCTGTGACAACAGCTGTGGCTGAAGTCGGGGTGGTCTTGGCTGTGGTGGCGTGAACGGGATGGGGGATCACAGAACAGTCCCCCATTTGGTCCAGTAGACCGAGAGCTGCTCCCTTGGGCCTTCCATGGGCTTGTGGGCTCTGGCTCCCCTGGGCGATTACCTAAGGTCCCAGGGCAAAGGGCAGGTGCGAGACCAAGGAGCTCACCTCACGTGGACTGGACATCGGCCCCTCTCCTGGCTAAGACCGGACTTCCCACCTGTCACCTACCCTTGCTGGAGCCGGGAACCAGAGGCTCAGATTTCCGGGACCTGGGCTAGGCAGGTCTGGAGTCAGCGACTCCGACCCAGGCCACCCCGTTTCCCCAACGCCCCACCCCTCCACCCTTCACCTCGATCTGTTTTTGTGGAGAAGGTTGAAGCTGCTTGGGGGCATAGTCGTCCTTCCTAAAAGCTACCAAGCATGTGTACCAAACAAAAAGCAAAAATCAAATCTCATGGCGTGTCCTTATGCCTCTTATTGGAGCATTATGATGCTGAGAGTGGGGAGAGTGGCCTCTCTGCGCTGGACCTTATCCGCCCTTACCTCTAGGTCCAGTCTCTGGATCCTGTGAGCCCCCCCCCACCCCGACCCAGCTCTCGGAGCATTGCAAATGGGATCATCTCCAGGAACTTGCCTCCTCTTCCTCTCCTAAACAGCTTTGAAAATCCAGGGAGGATCACCAAGGTGCAAGGCCTCTGTGCGTCTTATCACGTCAAATCATTTTCATCCAAGGGACTCCAGTAATGGAAACAAGGGTTGATATTTCTTGTGTTTTTGTCCGTTTGTTGGCTGATGTGTCTTTGGGAGGGTAAGGAGTGGCACAGAAATTGGAGGAACGGGGGACAAAGGTGAACAAACGCAGCACTGGCACTCACTGAACACCATGTTCACAAGGAAACCTACCACTTTTGAGTAGGGATAGGGGGAGCCAGAGGAGAGAGGGAAGGAAGGGGTGGCCTTGTCCAAAAGGATATGTCTTTGTTACCTGACTTATGAAAGGGTAACCTCTTTGTAAATCACCTTATAATATCAGTAACAATAAATAAAGTAATAAAAATGTTTTATTGTTTTAATCATATAAATTATTTCTACAAACAGTTTTTGGTCATGTGATTGGGGTTTGAAATCTGGGCCTCATGCTCTTGCTTGGCTCTCTCTGGTGCTCTGGTACTTGAGCTACACCTGTGTTTGGCATTTAGCTGCTTTACTGGATATGAGAGTCTTGAAGATTTGTATACCTAGGCCAGTTTATAAAGAAGATTCTTAGACCTCGGCCTCCTGAGAAGCTGGGATTACAGATGTGAGCCTGCCTCCTGGCTTAATACCCTCAACATTCTAACTGTGCCTGGTAGGCGACTCTCACGCGTCTATTTCAGATGTCCAACAGGCAGAGATCAGGAAGACGGCAGTTCAAGGCCAGCCAGCCGTGTTAAAAGATGGGGAAAGCCCCACCTCCATGAATATGCCAGACACGGTGGTTCTCACCTTTGATCCCGTCTAATGAGTGGTGTACATAGGAGGATCAAAGTTCTAGGCTAGTCATGGACAAGAACTGTATGGTCTGCCCCGAGAGGGCTCCATGCAGATGCCCCCCCCCACCCCCCACCTGGTTAAGTCTCCACCCTGTTACCTGTGTAACCAGCAGACCGGGGGCAGTTACTTCCCCCTTCCCTGAGGCCTCATCCTTATCCACCCGGCCACACCCTACTTCTCCTGCTCTTGGTAAGGCTGGGCCAGGTGGGCGGGTCACCCCTTCTCTCTGGCCATGCATCACCTGGTCCACAGGCCAGCAGTTCTGTCATAAACTTTCTCTCCTGCCTGAATACCGCGTGGCGTTCTCCTTTATCAGCTACCTCCTTTAATAAGCCTAGGAAAAACCAAAATGATAAGAAAATGGAGAATTTCTGTGAGCAATAACTAAAGCAAAAGGGGCTGGGGTTGTGGCGCAAGTAGGACAGTACCTGCCTAGCAGGTAAAGTCCGAAATTCAATCCCCAGTACCAGTAAGAAAAAGTCAAAACCAAAACCAACCAACCAACCAACCAACCAATCAACAAAACATCCAGCCGGACCCCTGTGGCTCACACTTGTAATCCTGGCTGCTCAGGGAGCTGAGATCTGAGGTTTGTGGTTTGAAAAGCCAGCCCAGGCAGGAAAGTCCATGAGACTCTTGTCTCCAACAAGCCCCTCAAGCAAAGCTGTATGTACAGCTGAGACTCTAGTGGTAGAGCACTAGATTCGAGCAAAAGAAGCTCCGGTACAATACCCAGGCCCGGAGCTCAAGCCCCACAACCAAAAAACCAAACCAAACCACACCAAATCCACATCTTTTCTCTGAAGCTCCAGAATTCCTTTTGAACAGGCTCTTCAGGCACATCTCCCTCATTGTTGTTCTTGTTTTCATGTCATATCCTTAATTTCCCTTCTAAATCTCCTCTCAAAAAATAAAAACAGGGGACTGGGAAGATGGCCTAGTGGCAAGAGTGCTTGCCTCGTATACACGAAGCCCTGGGTTCCATTCCTCAGCACCACATAGATAGAAAATGGCCAGAAGTGGGGCTGTTGCTCAAGAGGCAGAGTGCTGGCCTTGAGCAAAAAAGAAGCCAGGGACAGTGCTCAGGCCCGAGATCCAGGACTGAAAAATAGAGGAAGAAGATGAAAAAGAACAAGAAGAGAAGAAGAAGAAGAAGAAGAAGAAGAAGAAGAAGAAGAAGAAGAAGAAGAAGAAGAAGAAGAAGAAAAGAAGAAGAAACAATGAATGAATAAATAAAATAAAATTAAAACAGGGCTGGGAAAATGTCCTAGTGGTAGAGTGCTTGCTTTGCATACAGGAAGCCCTGGGATGGATTCCTCAGCACCGCATACACAGAAAAGGCGCTAGCCTTGGGGGAAAAGAAGCTCAGGAACAGTGCCCAGGCACTGAGTTCAAGCCTCAGGCTGGCTAAAACTAAAGAGAGAGAGAGAGAGAGACAGAGAGAGACAGAGACAGAGAGAGAGACAGAGAGAGAGAGGGAAGGAAAGAGAGAGAGGGAAGAGCAACTCTTAGAGGCGGCCTGAAGTCAGGCATGCCCAGAAGGGCACCACAGGCGAGATTCGGGATTAGAGTAGGCACGTGCTGAGTGGCCTTGGAAGTGGGTGGGGTTTCCCGGCGTGTGGTCGCGGCGGGCCGTGGGCGGGGCCCGACCCCGAGTATTTATTTCCCTCTCCTCCAGGCTTCAGAAGCCAGTCGACTGGGTGAGCACCACCTGGGCAGGAGCCAGAGCCACAGCCTGAGCGAGTCGGGATTCTACCTAACTGCAGCTATGGGACGCAGAAAGTCCAAACGCAAGCCGCCTCCCAAGAAGAAGATGACGGGCACCCTGGAGACCGAGTTCACCTGTCCCTTCTGTAACCACGAGAAGTCTTGCGATGTGAAAATGGACCGTGCCCGCAAAACGGGAGTCATCTCTTGTGCCGTGTGCCTCGAGGACTTTCAGACACCCATCACTCATCTGTCGGACCCCGTGGATGTGTACAGTGATTGGATAGACGCCTGTGAGGCGGCCACTGAGTAGACGCGTGGAGGACGCGGCCCCTTGAAGGCCCCCTATCCCGGGGCCCTTGGAGACCTTCCAAGAGTCAAGGTGTGGGTATGGAGCCCTCCCCGCCCCCCCTGCCCCATCGTGCCTGTGACAACAGCTGTGGCTGAAGTCGGGGTGGTCTTGGCTGTGGTGGCGTGAACGGGATGGGGGATCACAGAACAGTCCCCCATTTGGTCCAGTAGACCGAGAGCTGCTCCCTTGGGCCTTCCATGGGCCTGTGGGCTCCGGCTCCCCTGGGCGATTCCCTGAGGTCCCAGGGAAAAAGGCAGATGCGAGACCATGGAGCTCACCTCCCGTGGACTAGAGTTCCGGCCCCTCTCCTGGCTGAGCCCGTACTTCCCACCTGTCACCTACCCTTGCTGGAGCCGGGAACCAGAGCCCCAGATGCCCGGGACTTGGGCCAGGCGGTCTAGAGTCAGCGACTCCGACCCGGGCCACCCCGTTTCCCCAACGCCCACACCCCTCTACCCTTCACATCCATCTGCTTTTATGAGAAGGGCGAAGCTGCTTCGGGGCATAGTCGTCCTTCCATAAAGCTGCCAAGTCCGAGGGCCAAACAAAAAGCCTAAAAACATCTCATGGCATGTCGTTATGCCTCTCATTGGAGCATCATGGTGCTGAGAGGGCGGAGAGTGGCCTCCGTGCCCTGGACCTTAGCCGTCCTTACCGCCAGCTCCCGTCGCTGGATCCTGTGAGCAGCCCCAGCTCTCGGAGCATTGCAAATGGGATCATCTCCAGGAACTTGCCTCCTCTTCCACTCCTAAACAGCTTTGAAAATCCAGGGAGGATCACCAAGGTGCAAGGCCTCTGTGCGTCTGATCACGTCAAATCATTTTCATCCAAGGGACTCCAGTAATGGAAACAAGGGTTGATTGTTCTTATCTTTTTGTCCGTTTGTTGGCTGATGTGTCTTAGGGAGGGTAAGGAGAGGCACAGATTGGAGGAACGGGGGACAAAGTTGAACAAAAGGACCACTGGCACTCACTGAACACCATGTTGACAAGGAAACCGACCACTTTTGAGTAGGGATGGGGTAGCCAGGGGAGAGAGGGAAGGAAGGGGTGGCATTGTCAAAAAGGAGATGTCTTTGTTACCTGACTTATGAAAGGGTAACCTCTCTGTAAATCACCTTATAATATCAGTAACAATAAATAAAGTAATAAAAATGTTTTATTGTTTTAATCATATAAATTAGTTCTACAAACAGTTTTTGGTCATGTGATTGGGGTTTGAAATCTGGGTCTCATGCTTTTGCTTGGCTCTCCCTGGTGCTCTTGTACTTGAGCTACACCTCTGTTTGGCATTTAGCTGCTTTACTGGATATGAGAACCTTGAAGATTTGTATGCCTAGGCCAGTTTATAAAGAAGATTCTTAGACTCTCGGCCTCCTGAGAAGCTGGGATTACAAACGTGAGCCTGGCTCCTGGCTTAATGCCCTCAAAATTCTAACTGTACCTGGTAGGCAACTCCCACGCGTCTATTTCAGATGTCCAACAGGCAGAGATCAGGAAGACGGCAGTTCAAGGCCAGCCAGCCGTGTTAAAAGGTTGGGGAAACCCCCATCTCCATGAATATGCCAGACACGGTGGTTCCCACCCACCTTTGATCCCGTCTAATGAGTGGTGTACATAGGAGGATCAAGGTTCTAGGCTAGTCATGGACAAGATCTGTAAGGTCTGCCCTGAAAGGGCTCCATGCAGATGCCCCCTCCCCACCCCCTACCTGGTTAAGTCTCCACCCTGTTACCCGGGTAACCAGCAGACCTGGGGGCAGTTACTTCCCCCTTCCCGGAGGCCTCATCCTTATCCACCCGGCCACACCCTACTTCCCCTGCTCGTGGTAAGGCAGGACCCGCTGGGGGTCACCCCTTCTCTCTGGCCATGCATCACCTCTTCCACAGGCCAGCAGTTCCGTCATAAACTTTCTCTCCTGCCTGAATACTGTGTGGCGTTCTCCTTTATCAGCTATCTCCTTAAATAAGCCTAGCAAAAAACAAAATGATAACAAAATGGAGAACTTCTGTGAGCAATAACTAAAGCAAAAGGGGCTGGGGGTGTGGTGAAAGGGTCGACAAGCGCATCCACGGAATGGAGGACACGAAGAGGCGTTCTCATGCAAAAGCAAATGGTTTATTCGAGCAAGCTCGGGCTCACAGCATGACCGTAAACCAGTCAACAACTGAGAGCCCCGAGCTTTTCTGAGGGTGACCTTATATAGGACTCTACTATCCGTTAGGGTAAAGCCCAAGCATTTGTAACCAATAGATTTAAAGTAACACATCGTGGTCTGCACGCAGGCAGCCAATCATTTTACACTGAGTCACATACATTTACCAATCATTTTAAGGAATCCTAATTTGGGCTGGTAAGGGATACGTGCCAAGTTGTATGTGTGCGAGGATTCTTGGAATGTGCAAGTGACCTTTTGGACGGGCTGGCGCCTTTTGTTTGTTCCCCTCAAGGTGGGGTTGGGTGACTGCTTGCAGGCTGCATAGTTCAGATAACTGCAAAGTCCAGATGACAATAGATGGCAGGATGGGGAGTTTGTCCTCGTGTCCCAGAGGGAGAGGGGCTTGGGTAACTTCCTACACAAGGGGGCTCGTATAGCCTCTTTCAGTGGCGCAAGTAGGACAGTACCTGCCTAGCAGGTAAAGGCCTAAATTCAATCCTCCGTTCCAGTAACAAAAAACCCGAACCAGAACCAACCAACCAACCAACCAACCAACGAACAAAACACCCAGCCGGGCCCTGGTGGCTCACACTTGTAATCCTGGCTGCTCAGGGAGCTGAGATCTGAGGTTTGTGGTTTGAAAAGCCAGCCCAGGCAGGAAAGTCCATGAGACTCTTGTCTCCAACAAGCCCCTCAAGCAAAGCTGGATGTAGGGCTGTGGCTCAAGTAGTAGAGCACTAGATTCGAGCAAAAGAAGCTCCGGTACACTACCCAGGCCCCGAGCTCAAGACCAACAACCAAAAAGCCAAACCAAACCACACCAAATCCACATCTTTTCTCTGAAGCTCCAGAATTCTTTGGAACAGGCTCTTCAGGCACATCTCCCTCATTGTTGTTCTTGTTTTACATGTCATATCCTTAATTTCCCTTCTAAATCTCCTCTCAAAAAATAAAAACAGGGGACTGGGAAGATGGCCTAGTGGCAAGAGTGCTTGCCTCGTATACACGAAGCCCTGGGTTCCATTCCTCAGCAACACATAGATAGAAAATGGCCAGAAGTGGGGCTGTTGCTCAAGAGGCAGAGTGCTGGCCTTGAGCAAAAAAGAAGCCAAGGACAGTGCTCAGGCCCGAGATCCAGGACTGAAAAATAGAGGAAGAAGATGAAAAAGAACAAGAAGAGAAGAAGAAGAAGAAGAAGAAGAAGAAGAAGAAGAAGAAGAAGAAGAAGAAGAAGAAAAGAAGAAAAGAAGAAGAAACAATGAATGAATAAATAAAATAAAATTAAAACAGGGCTGGGAAAATGTCCTAGTGGTAGAGTGCTTGCTTTGCATACAGGAAGCCCTGGGATGGATTCCTCAGCACCGCATACACAGAAAAGGCGCTAGCCTTGGGGGAAAAGAAGCTCAGGGACAGTGCCCAGGCCCTGAGTTCAAGCCTCAGGCTGGCTAAAACTAAAGAGAGAGAGAGAGAGAGAGAGAGACAGAGAGAGAGACAGAGACAGAGAGAGAGACAGAGAGAGAGAGGGAAGGAAAGAGAGAGAGGGAAGAGCAACTCTTAGAGGCGGCCTGAAGTCAGGCATGCCCAGAAGGGCACCACAGGCGAGGTTCGGAATTAGAGTAGGCACGTGCTGAGTGGCCTTGGAAGTGGGTGGGGTTTCCCGGCGTGTGGTCGCGGCGGGCCGTGGGCGGGGCCCGACCCCGAGTATTTATTTCCCTCTCCTCCAGGCTTCAGAAGCCAGTCGACTGGGTGAGCACCACCTGGGCAGGAGCCAGAGCCACAGCCTGAGCGAGTCGGGATTCTACCTAACTGCAGCTATGGGACGCAGAAAGTCCAAACGCAAGCCGCCTCCCAAGAAGAAGATGACGGGCACCCTGGAGACCGAGTTCACCTGTCCCTTCTGTAACCACGAGAAGTCTTGCGATGTGAAAATGGACCGTGCCCGCAAAACGGGAGTCATCTCTTGTGCCGTGTGCCTCGAGGACTTTCAGACACCCATCACTCATCTGTCGGACCCCGTGGATGTGTACAGTGATTGGATAGACGCCTGTGAGGCGGCCACTGAGTAGACGCGTGGAGGACGCGGCCCCTTGAAGGCCCCCTATACCGGGGCCCTTGGAGACCTTCCAAGAGTCAAGGTGTGGGTATGGAGCCCTCCCCGCCCCCCCTGCCCCATCGTGCCTGTGACAACAGCTGTGGCTGAAGTCGGGGTGGTCTTGGCTGTGGTGGCGTGAACGTGATGGGGGATCACAGAGCAGTCCCCCATTTGGTCCAGTAGACCAAGAGCTGCTCCCTTGGGCCTTCCATGGGCCTGTGGGCTCCGGCTCCCCTGGGCGATTTCCTGAGGTCCCAGGGCAAAGGGCAGATGCGAGACCATGGAGCTCACCTCACGTGGACTGGACTTCCGGCCCCTCTCCTGGCTGAGCCCGGACTTCAAACCCGTCACCTACCCTTGCTGGAGCCGGGAACCAGAGCCTCAGAACCCCGGGACCTGGGCCAGGCGGGTCTGGAGTCAGCGACTCCGACCCAGGCCACCCCGTTTCCCCAACGCCCCACCCCTCCACCTTTCACCTCCATCTGCTTTTGTGGAGAAGTTTAAGCTGCTTGGGGGCATAGTCGTCCTTCCTAAAATCTACCAAGCATGTGGGCCAAACAAAAAGCAAAAAACAAATCTCATGGCGTGTCCTTATGCCTCTTATTGGAGCATCATGGTGCTGAGAGGGCGGAGAGTGGCCTCTCTGCGCTGGACCTTAACTGCCCTTACCTCCAGCTCCAGTCTCTGGATCCTGTGAGCAGCCCCAGCTCTCGGAGCATTGCAAATGGGATCATCTCCAGGAACTTGCCTCCTCTTCCTCTCCTAAACAGCTTTGAAAATCCAGGGAGGATCACCAAGGTGCAAGGCCTCTGTGCGTCTTATCACGTCAAATCATTTTCAACCAAGGGACTCCAGTAATGGAAACAAGGCTTGATTTTTCTTGTGTTTTTGTCCGTTTGTTGGCTGATGTGTCTTTGGGAGGGTAAGGAGAGTCACAGAAATTGGAGGAAGAGAGGGCAAAGGTGAACAAACGCAGCACTGGCACTCACTGAACACCATGTTGACAAGGAAAGCTAACACTTTTGAGTAGGGATAGGGGGAGACCTGGGAGAGAGGGAAGGAAGGGGTGGCCTCGTCCAAAAGGAGATGTCTTTGTTACCTGACTTATGAAAAGGTAACCTCTCTGTATATCTCCTTATAATATCAGTAACAATAAATAACATAATAAAAATGTTTTATTGTTTTATTCATGTTAATTTGTTCTACAAACAGTTTTTGGTCATGTGATTGGGGTTTGAAATCTGGGTCTCATGCTCTTGCTTGGCTCTCTCTGGTGCTCTGGTACTTGAGCTACACCTCTGTTTGGCATTTAGCTGCTTTACTGGAGATGAGAGTCTTGAAGATTTGTCTGCCTAGGCCAGTTTATAAAGAAGATTCTTAGACCTCGGCCTCCTGAGAAGCTGGGATTACAGATGTGAGCCAACCTCCTGGCTTAATGCCCTCAAGATTCTAACTGGGTCTGGTAGGCGACTCTCACGCATCTATTTCAGATGTCCAACAGGCAGAGATCAGGAAGACGGCAGTTCAAGGCCAGCCAGCCGTGTTAAAAGGTTGGGGAAACCCCCATCTCCATGAATATGCCAGACACGGTGGTTCCCACCCACCTTTGATCCCGTCTAATGAGTGGTGTACATAGGAGGATCAAGGTTCTAGGCTAGTCATGGACAAGAACTGTAAGGTCTGCCCTGAGAGGGCTCCATGCAGATGCCCCCTCCCCACCCCCCACCTGGTTAAGTCTCCACCCCGTTACCTGGGTAACCAGCAGACCTGGGGGCAGTTACTTCCCCCTTCCCGGAGGCCTCATCCTTATCCACACGGCCACACCCTACTTCCCCTGCTCATGGTAAGGCAGGACCTGCTGGGGGTCACCCCTTCTCTCTGGCCATGCATCACCTCTTCCACAGGCCAGCAGTTCCGTCATAAACTTTCTCTCCTGCCTGAATACTGTGTGGCGTTCTCCTTTATCAGCTATCTCCTTAAATAAGCCTAGCAAAAAACAAAATGATAACAAAATGGAGAACTTCTGTGAGCAATAACTAAAGCAGAAGGGGCTGGGGGTGTGGCGCAAGTAGGACAGTACCTGCCTAGCAGGTAAAGGCCTAAATTCAATCCCCCGTTCCAGTAACAAAAAACCAGAACCAGAACCAACCAACCAACCAACCAATGAGCAAAACACCCAGCCGGGCCCTGGTGGCTCACACTTGTAATCCTGGCTGCTCAGGGAGCTGAGATCTGAGGTTTGTGGTTTGAAAAGCCAGCCCAGGCAGGAAAGTCCATGAGACTCTTGTCTCCAACAAGCCCCTCAAGCAAAGCTGGAATTAGGGCTGTGGCTCAAGTAGTAGAGTACTAGATTCGAGCAAAAGAAGCTCCGGTACAGTACCCAGGCCCCGAGCTCAAGACCAACAACCAAAAAACCAAACCAAACCACACCAAATCCATATCTTTTCTCGGAAGCTCCAGAATTCCTTTGGAACAGGCTCTTCAGGCACATCTCCCTCATTGTTGTTCTTGTTTTTCATGTCATATCCTTAATTTCCCTTCTAAATCTCCTCTCAAAAAATAAAAACAGGGGGCTGGGAAGATGGCCTAGTGGCAAGAGTGCTAGCCTCGTATACAGGAAGCCCTGGGTTCCATTCCTCAGCACCACATAGATAGAAAATGGCCAGAAGTGGGGCTGTGGCTCAAGAGGCAGAGTGCTGGCCTTGAGCAAAAAAGAAGCCAGGGACAGCGCTCAGGCCCGAGATCCAGGACTGAAAAACAGAGGAAGAAGATGAAAAAGAACACGAAGAGGAAGAAGAAGAAGAAGACAAAGAAGAAGAAGAAGAAGAAGAAGAAGAAGAAGAAGAAGAAGAAGAAGAAGAAGAAACAATGAATGAAAAAATAAAATAAAATAAAAACAGGGCTGGGAAAATGTCCTAGTGGTAGAGTGCTTGCTTTGCATACAGGAAGCCCTGGGATGGATTCCTCAGCACCGCATACACAGAAAAGGCGCTAGCCTTGGGGGAAAAGAAGCTCAGGGACAGTGCCCAGGCCCTGAGTTCAAGCCTCAGGCTGGCTAAAACTAAAGAGAGAGAGAGAGATAGAGACAGAGAGAGAGAGAGACAGAGACAGAGAGAGAGACAGAGAGAGAGAGGGAAGGAAAGAGAGAGAGGGAAGAGCAACTCTTAGAGGCGGCCTGAAGTCATGCATGCCCAGAAGGGCACCACAGGCGAGGTTCGGAATTAGAGTAGGCACGTGCTGAGTGGCCTTGGAAGTGGGTGGGGTTTCCCGGTGTGTGGTCGGGGCGGGCCGTGGGCGGGGCCCGACCCTGAGTATTTATTTCCCTCTCCTCCAGGCTTCAGAAGCCAGTCGACTGGGTGAGCACCACCTGGGCAGGAGCCAGAGCCACAGCCTGAGCGAGTCGGGATTCTACCTAACTGCAGCTATGGGACGCAGAAAGTCCAAACGCAAGCCGCCTCCCAAGAAGAAGATGACGGGCACCCTGGAGACCGAGTTCACCTGTCCCTTCTGTAACCACGAGAAGTCTTGCGATGTGAAAATGGACCGTGCCCGCAAAACGGGAGTCATCTCTTGTGCCGTGTGCCTCGAGGACTTTCAGACACCCATCACTCATCTGTCGGACCCCGTGGATGTGTACAGTGATTGGATAGACGCCTGTGAGGCGGCCACTGAGTAGACGCGTGGAGGACGCGGCCCCTTGAAGGCCCCCTATCCTGGGGCCCTTGGAGACCTTCCAAGAGTCAAGGTGTGGGTATGGAGCCCTCCCCGCCCCCCCTGCCCCATCGTGCCTGTGACAACAGCTGTGGCTGAAGTCGGGGTGGTCTTGGCTGTGGTGGCGTGAACGGGATGGGGGATCACAGAACAGTCCCCCATTTGGTCCAGTAGACCGAGAGCTGCTCCCTTGGGCCTTCCATGGGCCTGTGGGCTCCGGCTCCCCTGGGCGATTCCCTGAGGTCCCAGGGAAAAAGGCAGATGCGAGACCATGGAGCTCACCTCCCGTGGACTAGAGTTCCGGCCCCTCTCCTGGCTGAGCCCGTACTTCCCACCTGTCACCTACCCTTGCTGGAGCCGGGAACCAGAGCCCCAGATGCCCGGGACTTGGGCCAGGCGGTCTAGAGTCAGCGACTCCGACCCGGGCCACCCCGTTTCCCCAACGCCCACACCCCTCTACCCTTCACATCCATCTGCTTTTATGAGAAGGGCGAAGCTGCTTGGGGGCATAGTCGTCCTTCCATAAAGCTGCCAAGTCCGAGGGCCAAACAAAAAGCCTAAAAACATCTCATGGCATGTCGTTATGCCTCTCATTGGAGCATCATGGTGCTGAGAGGGCGGAGAGTGGCCTCCGTGCCCTGGACCTTAGCCGCCCTTACCGCCAGCTCCCGTCTCTGGATCCTGTGAGCAGCCCCAGCTCTCGGAGCATTGCAAATGGGATCATCTCCAGGAACTTGCCTCCTCTTCCACTCCTAAACAGCTTTGAAAATCCAGGGAGGATCACCAAGGTGCAAGGCCTCTGTGCGTCTGATCACGTCAAATCATTTTCATCCAAGGGACTCCAGTAATGGAAACAAGGGTTGATTGTTCTTATCTTTTTGTCCATTTGTTGGCTGATGTGTCTTAGGGAGGGTAAGGAGAGGCACAGATTGGAGGAACGGGGGACAAAGTTGAACAAAAGGACCACTGGCACTCACTGAACACCATGTTGACAAGGAAACCGACCACTTTTGAGTAGGGATGGGGTAGCCAGGGGAGAGAGGGAAGGAAGGGGTGGCATCGTCCAAAAGGAGATGTCTTTGTTACCTGACTTATGAAAGGTAACCTCTCTGTAAATCACCTTATAATATCAGTAACAATAAATAAAGTAATAAAAATGTTTTATTGTTTTAATCATATAAATTAGTTCTACAAACAGTTTTTGGTCATGTGATTGGGGTTTGAAATCTGGGTCTCATGCTTTTGCTTGGCTCTCTCTGGTGCTCTTGTACTTGAGCTACACCTCTGTTTGGCATTTAGCTGCTTTACTGGAGATGAGAGTCTTGAAGATTTGTATGCCTAGGCCAGTTTATAAAGAAGATTCTTAGACTCTCGGCCTCCTGAGAAGCTGGGATTACAACGTGAGCCTGGCTCCTGGCTTAATGCCCTCAAAATTCTAACTGTGCCTGGTAGGGAACTCTCACGCGTCTATTTCAGATGTCCAACAGGCAGAGATCAGGAAGACGGCAGTTCAAGGCCAGCCAGCCCTGTTAAAAGGTTGGGGAAACCCCCATCTCCATGAATATGCCAGACACGGTGGTTCCCACCCACCTTTGATCCCGTCTAATGAGTGGTGTACATAGGAGGATCAAGGTTCTAGGCTAGTCATGGACAAGAACTGTAAGGTCTGCCCTGAGAGGGCTCCATGCAGATGCCCCCTCCCCACCCCCACCTG